>NW_006399991.1:1488078-1494901 GCF_000299155.1 Elephantulus edwardii | reverse complement strand
AAGGCAAGATGAGTTGTGGGAGGATATTAAGGGTATCATCCAGGAAGAGTGCAAACGGTCATTGCAAAGACAGAAGAGGAAGAAAAGACCAAAATGGCTGTCAGAAGAGACTCTGAAAATTGCACTGGAGAGCAGAGAAGCCAAAGCACAAGGAAGAATTCAAGATACGAAAGAGTTGAATAAAAGATTTCAAAAGCAGCACGGGATGACAAAGCAAAATATTACAATTAAATGTGCAAGGATTTGGAGTCAGAAAAACAAAAGTGCCAAACTCGCTCAGTGTATCTTGAACAATACTATATAGATATCAGATATAAAACTTACTACCACTTTGAGCTAAAAAACATGCATAGGATTGTAGTTCCATTTCCCCAACTTTTAAAAGTCCATTATCCAACAAAGTAAAATATAAATAAAACCAAACAAAATGTGGTTTCTAAAATTCTCAGCAGTACCTGACAATCAGAGCCAGTCAATACCAACCACAGACATTCAGTTTAAGGAAGACACAGACTTCCAGGGGCACTAAGGCAGGGCAGAGAAGCCTCATGCCACCCTGGTCCTGCCTCTCAACACTCAAAGTCCTTGTCCATAACACAACAGATCAACTCAGAAAGTCTATGAAGGGATGACATAGCCAGCCTGAACACACATCTGAGACATGAGAACAGCCCCAGAGGTGAGTCCCCTAGATCCCCTGCTGCCTCCCACAGATCCTGGAAACGGAGCATTCCAGTCCCCTCCAACAGAGACTGACAGGGACAGGCAAAGAAAGCTCCAACAAAAGCCTGTTTCATGACGAGGAAGCGAGAAATCTAACAAGAAATCAAGAGTTCTGGGAATACCTGTCTTAGTCCAGCAGATCTGCTAAAAGAAAGGACGAAGGTTCAAGTCCACCCAGAGCAATCTCTGAAAAGGTCGCCCTGGAAGTGTCCTGGAGCACACGTGGCATCACCAAAACCAGTGGTCTTGACGCCAGCTGATCTTCCCCTACTCAGCAGCAGCACACTCAGGTCAGAGGGGGTTACCTTCCACCCCATGTCTAATGCAAAAAAGACAGGTGAAGCTCCAATTCACCACCAGGGACTGTTAGCAGGCTACAAGGAGAGCTGACCTTCCATCCTGTGGATGGGAGAAGCAGGCAGAAGGGATCCGGGTGTCCTGTCAAGGAGTCTTGGTGGAAACGGACATACATCATTCTCCCGTGCTCTCAGCAGGGGAAGCAGGCAGTGCTCCTTCACATTCCCCTCTTCCAGGGGAGCAATGGCCAAGCCCATGAAAGGCCTGAGCCTTCACCCCTGCTCGAGAGAAAGGGCTCTGTACATGGTAGGGTAAATCACCCCCCCTCACACATATACTGTCAATATGGGGCTGAGCCTCCACTACTACCCAGAATCAAGGATAAAAGAGAACACCACTCAGCATCAATGAGGAAGGCAAGAGGATAGAAAGTGAGGTAAGCTGGCACTGCAAACCCCACTTCTCCAGTACATGTGAAGGGCACAGAGGAAGCTGAGCTTTTGCCTCCAGCCAGAAGCAAAGCATCAAGAGGCAACTCTCTACGCCCTTCTGCTAAGTGTAGCCCCTCAGCAGAGGCCAGTGGAGAGACAGGCAGATACTGTGGATCTCTGCGTGTCAATGCTCCAAGGATGCTTGGACACTCTCAAAGCTGGGGAGGGAGCAGAGTCTACTTCATTCAACAGAAGCAAGGCAGAGATTTTAGAACCGAAAAATAAAATGTGACAAACTAACGAAATTCAGGGGATGGGATCACTAACAAAGCAGGAAAAATACAACTACTACAGTGGGCTTCGATTAGATCAAGAGAATTTATACCCGATGGAGGAAAGAGAGAAAACAGACTGGAAGAAAAAACAGACACAGAATCCTGTGGGTATCTGAAACAATAAAACTGCTACTGTTCTTACTACTAGGGACCAGAAGAGCAAGACAAAAGAGACTGAATATTCAAAAACATGGCTGAAAACTTCCTAAGTGGGATAGAAAACAAGCCTACATATGTGAACAGCTGAGCAGACCCCTAGTAGCAGACATGCACAGAAATTCATGGCAAAACATGTCATAACTAAGTTTCTGAAAACTAGAGACAAAAAAATTCTGGGAGAGCCTGAAGGAAATGACATATAACCTACAGGGAAGCACCAGTTCACTGAGAGCATATTTCCAACCTGAAACCATCAAAGTCGAAAGGAAATGACATTATTTTTCAAGCACTAACAGACGGTCAGCCACAAAGTCTTTATCAAGTGAAAACATCTCTCTGGAAATGAAGGAGAAACCGGCATCCTCAGACCAAGGAAACCCAAGGTAATTTGCTCTAAGTGAATCTGTTATTAAGAAAATGATTATTTTTTTTCCCCAATGTAAAATAAGAAAAATTTCCTTGTTTAGGAACTCCTTAAACAAAGGAAATTAAAATATCATTTTCTGGTTGTGGTTGTCGCTATGTGCCTGCGACTCATAGTGATCCTATGTAAAATAGCGCTGATGCCTGCCCTGTCCTGAGCCAGTCTCACTGACTGCAACACACCTACCCTCCAGTGCCCCAGTTACTGTATCATTTCATCTCATCCGGGTCTTCCTCTCCTGTGCTGCCTGTACACCCTTCCAAGCAAGCATAACGTTGTTCTCCAAGGGTTGGACCCTCTTGGCCATGTGCCCAAAGTAGGTGAGATGGAGCTTCAAATCCTAGCCTCCAAGGAGAGGCTTGGTTTCAACCTCTCCAAGACATACCTCTTTGTTTTCTTGGTGGTTCATGGTATGTTCAAGACTCTTCTCCAGCACAACTCAAAGGCATTGATTTTCTTGTCATTCTTAGTCACTGTCCAGCTCTCTGATGTATAGCAAGTAATTGTGAAGACCATGGACTGGATCAGGCGCAAATTAGTCTCTAGGACTGCCACTGTTGCTTCTCAGTACTCTTGAGAGATCCCTGACAGCAGATTTACCTAATGCAATTTGTCTTTTGATTTCTTGACTGCTGGTGCCAAGAGTGGTGACTGTGGAGCTGAGCAAGATGTAACTATTAACAACCTCAATCTCTTCTCCATCCATTTTAGTGCTGCCAAATGGCTCACTGTCTGGTAAGAATCTTGTTCTTCTTGATATTGAGCTTTAATCCATATTGAATACTACATTCCTCAACCTTCTGCAGCAAGCACTTCAGGCCCTTCTCGGTTTCAGCAACCAAGGTAGGTCTGCATAAAGTACATTGTTGAGTCTTCCTTCAGTTCTGACGCCACATTCCTCCTCATAAAGCCCAGCCTTCTGAATGATCTGTTCTGCATAAAGGACTGAAAAGGTATGGAGACAGGACATATCCCTAACGCACTCCCTTCCTAATTTTGAACCAATCAGTATTTTCCTGCTCTGCTCCCAGCTCTGAGGACTGCTTCCTGGTCCAAGCACAAGCACAATCAAGTGTTCTGGGATTCCCATATTCTTCTCAAGGTAAACCACAGTTTGTTATGATCCACACAGTCAAATGCCTTTGTATAGTCAATATAACACAGAGAGACATCACTCTGGTGCTCTCTGCTTTCTGCCAAGATTCATCTGACTCTAGTGATAATGTCTCTTAAACAAATGAAATTACAACAGAAAAAGGCTTCAGAAATAATTTTTTTCACAAGTTTTTAAAAACTTATCTGATGGATGGAGGGAAAAGCTCATCGTAAGATATGGTGCTTACTGCATACAGAGAACATACGTTATTCAAAAAATGGGGAGGGAAATACGGTTTCTGCCATGATGATACTATTGATACAAATAGTCCACGGTAAGTTATATACATGTGAGTAACACCTAGAACATCACTTAAAAAACTCACAGAGCAAAACAGCGAACAAGAGAGAATCCGAAATAATGTTGAAGCAACTCACATCAAGAAAAAAGAGAAATAAAAGGTAGATTTAAGCTCAATCAGAAATATTATATATATACACTATTTAAAAGACATTGGCAAAAGGGGAAAAAATTAGCTGATAATATGCATAACAGGTCATCTGGGAGGCTGGGCTGTATGAAAAAGTATGTGGAATCAGAATCGGAGGAAGACTCATCAACAATCTATATCGTGCAGATGACATACCCCTGCTTGCTGAAACTGAGGAGGACCTGAAGCACTTTCTGCAGAAGGTCAAGGACTACATCCTTCAATATGGATTGAAGCTCCACATCAAGAAAACAAAGATTCTCACCACTGGGCTGATTGGCAGCATCATGATAGATGATTAAGAGTTGAGACTGTTAACAGCTTTAGTTGGCTTGGCTCAAAAATCAACACTCTTGGTACTAGCAGCCAGGAAATCAAAAGATAAACGGTATTGGGAAAGTAGGCTGCCTGGGACCTCTCCAGAATACTGAAGAGCAACGACATCAGTCTGGAGACTAAGGTGTCCCTGATACAGGCCATAGTCTTCGCAACTGCTTGCTATGCATCAGAGAGCTGGACAATGACTAGGGAAGACAGAAAGAGAACAGATGCCTTTAAGTTGTGGTACTGGAGAAGAGTATTGCCTCCAAGGAGAACAAACAGATTTTTTCCTAGAGAGGGTGAAACCCAACTGCCTCTTGGAGGTAAGGATTCTGTGGCTGTTTACAGCTTTGGAGGCTGCCTGGAGGGTCAGTTCTGAACTGGAACCAAGTCAACAGCAACAGTACATGCAGGTACACTTTATCCAACAACAGAATCAGACACAGTTGCCCAAGGGACCATTCACTAAATGATCACATCCTGAGCCATAAGCAAATCAATACATTTTAAAGAACTGATAATACATAGGGCTTGTTCTTGTACTATAATGGAATCAAACTAGGAATCAGCAACAGAAAAACAGAGACACCTCCAAATGTTGGAAATTGAACACGCTTCTAAATAATCCCAGGGCCAAACGGTTTCTCAAAAACATACAAAACTAAACAAAAATGGGGGAAAAAACAAAAAAACCAACCTCAAAAAAAACACCACCACCAAAACCTATGGGATACAGCTAAAGGGAAACTTAGAGCATTACATGCTTACATGGGAGGAAGCGAAGTCTACACAGAAAATAGTTCAGTTACTTGCTCAAGAAACCAGAGAAAAAAGCACAAAGTGAGCAAAAGGAGAAATAACAGTGATCTGAAAAGAAGGAAAACAGAACCAAAAACTGTTGGGGGAAAAAAATCAGTAAAACCAAGTTCCTATAAAACTAACAGATTAAAAAAATAATAATTACAAATCACCACACAGAAGTAAAACAAAGGGTAAGAGAATACTAACAACAAATTTTATACTCGCTCATCAAGTTGTTCTTGTTTATTGCCGTCGAGTTGAGCACTACTCATAGGGACCCTATGAACAAAAGTACTTTGATTAAGTACTCAGGACCCACAAGCACCAGTCAAGATGATACAGTGAAGCTAAATAATCCATAAATTTAAGGCCATAAATAGAGTGTCCTGTAAAAACTCCCCAAAAAGCAGTATTAAAGCCCAGATGGCTTCCCAAGAGAAAACAGTAAATGATTAATACCAATTTCACATAATCCTTCCAGAAAAATCAATGGGAAAGGAGTATCCCAACTCACTATTAAGGCTCTGGTACAATATTATCAACAAAGTAAATATTCTCAACAAAGTATTAGCGATACCAACTGAGTTATGTACAAAAGAAATTACACACTGTGAATGAGGAGGATTAATTCCAGGCTTGTAGGGCAGGGCAGGTTAAAAGCTAAAAAAAAAAAAAAATCAATAGAATACAGTATATCAACAAGCTCATGTATTTTTATGGCATCAACTAATGTAGAAAATGAATGTGATTGAATCTAACACCTAATTCACTGATGACGAAAACTCTCAACAATTCAGAAGTACAGAGAAACTTCCTTACATTTTAAATTAGAATCTAAAGAATTCCTACAGCTAACACCATCCATCCACCATCAAGGTGTCTGACTCAAAGGCAATGAGAGAGTGGATGAGAATCATACTTGACATGAGTGTCAATGCTTCCTCCTTAGATCATGCACAAGGCAAGGTGGGGAGATCTGCTCTCACCATCCCTGGTCAACACAGCACTTAAAACCATTTCATTCTGCAACAGACTCTAAATAAGTCTGAAAAGCTAAGCTACAGATTGTAATATTTAAAGTCTGATAGAAAGACCCTAAACCTAAAATATACAAAGGGCTCTCAAAACAAAAGTAAAACTTCATAAAAACATTCTGGAAAGTAATTAATTAATTGGGAAAATGCAAATTAAAACTACAATTAGCTCTCACTACACTCACTACTACCTATCAGAGTAACTATCAAAAACAATGGCTTCTATTTGGCAATGACGTATCAGATAAGAGACTCATATCTAGAATTTATAAAATACTTGAGCACCACAACAAGATAAAGGTAAATAATCCAACTGAAAAATGGGCACAGGATATGAACAGACACTTCATCAAAGACGACATTCAGATGGCCAACAAGCACATGAAGAAATGTTCAAAATCCCTAGCTTTCAGAGAGATGCAAATCAAAACAACTATGAGACTGAAACCCTTATTCACTGTTGGTGGGAGTGTAAAATGGTGCAACCACTGTGGAAGGCGGTATAACGCTTTCTCAAAAAGCTGCAAAGAGAGATACCACTTGACCCAGCAATTCCACTACTGGGAATATACCCCAAAGAGACCATAACTGACAACCAAGCAGATATATGCACACCTATGTTTATCACAGCTTTGTTCACAATAGCAAGGAGTTGGAAACAACCTAAGTGCCCATCAACAAATGAATGGATAGAGAAGCTGTGGTATATTCA
>NW_006399991.1:1487202-1487873 GCF_000299155.1 Elephantulus edwardii | reverse complement strand
TATATGATTAGGTATTTTTGTCATGACAGGAGTCCAGAGCGAAGGCTGTATAGTAGATTGACCTGAGGGGAGGGATTGTAAAACAATGAAAGAATTTTTTCTTTTACTTTTCCAAGATGGTAGTGTACTGGGGGAGAGGGTTGGGAGAGGAGAAATGTGCAACAATGAATGAATGGAAATCCAAAGTCCCTGTAAAAAAAAAACCCACAAAAACTATTATAAAACAAAACAACAAACAATGGCTTCAGGACTGCAGGCAAGCTCCTGGAAAGCTTACCTCCATACAGAACTGCTTACAACCCTCCAGAAAAGCTAGTGGTGCCTTAAAAAGGGAGCTCTGGTGGCTAGGTGGTAAAAAAACTGCGCTGCAACACAAAGGTACTTGAATACACCAGGTGCTCCTCCTCTAGTGCAATTTATTGCCTCTGAAAACTCTGGAGAGTCAGCTATGCATAGAGTTCCAACTCAAAAGTACAACTGTTGTTGTTTAATGCCGTTGAGTCGTAGACGACTCATAGCGACCCTATGAACGAACAGCCTGAGCACTGTTCATACATAAAGAGTTTCCAGAGGCAAGCCATTTTGGAAGTGGATGTGGCTCCTGCTTCCAGGCTTGATTTAGTCGAGAGGCTCCAGCCAACACTGTCCACCATGGGTGCCCATTACCATGA
>NW_006399991.1:1463030-1486997 GCF_000299155.1 Elephantulus edwardii | reverse complement strand
CAACGTAGCTCTCTCTTGGTCGTCGTCATTGTTATTGTTGTTTAATGCCGTCAAGTCGTAGACGACTCATAGCGACTCTATGAACGAACAGCCTGAACACTGTTCGTACATAGAGTTTCCAGAGGCAAGCCATTTTGGAAGTGGATGCCGCTCCTGCTTCCAGGCTTGATTTAGTTGGGAAGCTCCTGTGTCTTTAAAACCCCAGCTAGAGTAAGATTCAGCACCTGGTGGCCTAGTACCCAAAGAGCTAGCTGAGTTGTCAACAGAAAGGCTGGCAGTCCATTCACCTAGCTATGATTCACAGCCTCTGAAACCTGCTGGAAGGTCAGCTATAAGCTGTTTGTTGTTGACTAGAAGACCCAGGAGTTGCTCTACGGGACGCTTATCCAGAGACATGAAGACTTAAATTCACACAAAACTGGTCTAAGACTGTTTACAGCAACTGCCCACTGCACAAATGGGCCAGTGACTCACCAGGCCCTGCTCCTTCCACAGACAGCTGGCAGGAAGGAGCCAGGGAGACAAGGTGTGACCTGGTGAGTCGGCTAAACCCCTCCCCACACATGATGGCTGTGCGGGCCCTGCCAAAACTGGAACCCCCCCCAAACGCCCTCCAAGAGGTGAATGGTTAAACAAATTATGGCACATCCATACCAATCAGAAATAAAGAGGAGGATCTTCTCTATACTAACGCCTTACACTGCTCTCAGAGGACTTAGCCCTAACATGTTGCAGAATATATGCTTTTTACTTAAAATGACAGAACTACATTAAGTGGAGAACATCCTGGTTTTCTGGGGTGAGGGAGAGAAATAACTGGCCATAAAAGGACACAGGAGAGGTGCTTGTGAAGTTCCTCTGTACTGTGACTATGGTGTGAGCCACACAGGTCTACACTCTGGATGAAATGGAATAGAATCACACACTTCCACCCTGCCAGGCGTGCATGCAGAATTGGTGACACTGGGGTAGAATGGCATACACCAATGTCGGTTCCCTGGCATGGTTGTTGGTGATGCAGCACTGTCATTATGGAAGAGACTACCACTGCGGGGAAAGGAGGGGCAGGGGATCGTTTTTCCCCCCTTGCAAATGCATGTAAATCTCTAATTATCTGAATGAAAATAAAAAAGATTTTATTAAAAAAAAAAAAAGATAATTTAAAACCTGCCTGGACAACTATCAATTACTTTTTCCTTTCAGTTAAGATCAGAGAAGAAATTTTATTGTTATTTACTGTGACCACTGAGGACCTGTAAAGTGCCTTTGAAGGCCAAAACTGTGCCCTCAGTAAAGGAGACCACTGTGAGGCTTCTGAGCATGGAGGTACAAGGCCTCCAGGTGTCAGGAGCTCTAGACTTAAGGAGCTTCCAGTTTAAGGAGCAGGTCCAAGGAGCTCCAGGGGTAAGAATCAGATCTAAGGAGCTCCAGGGGTAAGGAGCAGGTGTAAGTACCTCTGGGTGTAAGGAGCAAGGCCTGTATGCACCACAGTGCGCAAAGAGGTAAAGTGACTTCCACTCCCTACACACCTGGAAAAGACAGCCATCTACCAAGGTAACTCGATGTCCAAGGTGCTAGGTTTTGGGGAGTTCTTTTCACTCTAAGTAGACGGAGGGGGGTCTGGTGGTGTAAACCGCAGGAGCTGGATTGCGAATCCAAGGGCACCCCTCCTTGGTGGCTGGAACCTACCAGCCCCTGTGGGCAATCTACCCATGAAGTTTAGTCTCAGAAATATTCCAGAGTTGGCTATGGGAGGTTCTGACCCTGCAGCAATGAATGTTGTTTTATTTTTTAAATCAACAGAAACAACCAAAGGCATTACGTTAAGAACAAAAGTGTGAAGACAGAGCTTCCTAAAGCTTAACACTCACTGCACTTTCAAGTTCTCCCAGGCTGAAGTCAGCACATGCAGCTAAATCAGAATGCTGGCTAGAGGTAACATCTTACAGTTTCCTAATATATATAAAAAAAAATTAAAGGGGCAGGTAATATCAATATCTTATTAGATTATCTAACTCGATAATCAACATGGAAAGCATTAATAATGTATAATTTAACATTCCTTGCCATGAGCTGAGTCCTCAGAATCCAATGTGTACCTGCCCTGATGACTTTTCTAAATTAGGGGCTTGTCACTTCACCAGTGTGCAGGGTCCATACATGGCTTCCCCCCACTGGGCAGGAAAGAGCTAGAGCTACAAGGGAATTGTATCTGACAAATTTTTATCACTGTTGTTATGTGCTGTTGAGCTGAGCACAGCTCATAGTGGTCCTATGGAAATGGATCAGGACCTTGCCCTATCCTTCACCATTCAAGTCAAAGCGTCACTGTCACTGCGTTGAGGTCAGTGAACTCAGAGCTGACCCTCTAAGAGGTTTTGAAGGCATGTGAGGAGGTTGCCCATCTTTCACCTGTGGAGCCAGAGAGGTGCCACCTTTGAGGTCAGGAGTTTCATCATGTCACCAGACGTCCGTTAGCTGGGTCAAAATAACTAAAAATATTTGAGAGGCAACAAGTTTTCTGTCTTCTCTTGAAAACCAGTGTGTGGAAAGGCTAATGAGTAAAGTTCAATTGACCTCAAATAACTTGTGGGCTTTTTCTCTGTCGGCAGAACACTGACTGGCTAAGAATCTGTTACACCACAGATGGGCTCTGAAACCTGCAGGTCAGCAGGCCTACAGTTACCAGAGAAACCACAATCGAGGATGGTGCGACACCACACACATACAACAGTAAGGAATACAAAGGAGATGGTGATGAACTGACACACCAGGCAACAACATGGGGCTTAAAGACACTTTCCAAAACGACGAGTATCTGACCAGCATGCATTCATAGTCTGATCTCTCACCCTTATTGCTGATGAACTACATGTACTGTATTTCAAAGTAAGAATCTCGCCAAAACATAATATATAATCTGTATTAAAAACTTATACAAAGAACACTAACCAGAAAACAGATGCAGTAAACCAACTTTTCTGTCAGTTTTGATTCAAATAATTAGTTATATGGCTGAGCGGTAAAAAGTTTGGTTTATGTTTTAAACAGAGTGTGTTAATGTTCCCTAGAGTTTATCTCTATTTGTCTGTCTCTCCCTCCCCCACACACACTCACTCTCATTACTGAAAACTGACTCACAGCTGACCCTCCAGCAGGTTTGCAGTGGCTATAAACTGCAGGGAAGGAGACTGTATTTTCCTCCCACACAGCAGCCGGCAGATTGGCAGTGTAACTGAGTAAAAGGTGTATCTATCTATAGCTTCCCAAAGATAAATACTCTTTGAACCTATCTTCAGAAAAACCACAGGACAGAAACATGAAGACAGGCCTGTGCATCCCAGAGAATTCATATTCTCATAAGAGCAAGGGTGCCTACCTGCACACTGTTAGCTACCCCAAGTCATGGAGAGAAAACTATTCTGTGGTCGAAGGAGCCCCAGGCTACAGAGAAACCTCTTTATAACCTCATGGTTTTGTCTGACTAGTGCAAGTCAATTATAAAGACTTCTTTGTGGAAAATCTATTTTGCAATACCTTATTCAAAAGCATCATTGAAGGTCCTAGTGGATACTGTTTAGGAAGGAATATCAAACCTGATTAAAAAAGAGAAGAGCACCAAGAGAACTTCATCAAGCTAGCATTTCAGTGGTCATCAGGCACTGATCTAAGATGATGAGAGTGGCCAGAATAAAAAATGTTCTGAGTTACAGAAACTCTAAATTTTATTCTTCAACTTAAGAAGCTCCCATCTGCCTAAACCCTCTTCTTCTACCACTAGGTCTACTTCCATCTCCCAAAACAAATCTTACAAGTACTTAAATAGGCACGTTTACCTCCAGACAGATTCATCACACTTTATCATGTTAACATAGCAAACTACTGAAACATACTTACTATCAAGATAAGTCCCTGGTTCCATCTCTGTACTTCACAAGTATAACCATTAACTTTATCTAACCATTTAGATCATAATCTTCAAAGTTATTAACTGTCATCTCAAGTAATGGTGCTTACTTGCAAGCAGCTCACTTAATAGTATCTATCACCCACAAAAAAAAAAAAAAAACCCACACAAAAAAAAAACACCAAACTACATTCATTACCTAGCCTTACATCACAGAATAAACTAATTCACTCACTACATTTTGTTAACAGGGGAGAAACGATGCACACCCAGAGAGAATACTAGATACATCTGCAGTGAAAGCTGTATGTTTTTAAATACATTATGTGCCACTGAGTAGAAATGGTCTCACAGCTGACCCTCTAGTGGGTTTTCAGGGGGTGTAAATTACAGGGGAGGAGACTGCCCATTTGTTTTCCTCAGAGCAGCTGGTGAACTAGAACTACCTTCCTTTGAGTTGAAAGTAAAATTTCTTATCTATTAAGTCACCAGAGCTCTGTTTTTAACACACACACACACTGTGTGTGTGTGTGTGTGTGTGTGTGTGTGTGTGTGTGTGTGTGTGTGTGTGAAGCCCTGGTAATTAATTCAGTAAGCAGAACACTGCAGGTTTATATCCATCCAAACAATTTCCTAGGGAGAGGATAATCTGTAAGCACTAAAAATGTGTAAGACAGAGAGTTTAGAAGCAGTCATAGAAACATTAATTAAAGTAGGAGTATCAACAAAGCTTCCAGTGCCCTCCCTTCAAGAGTGGCCCTAAGGCAGTATCTTTCCACATTTCAGCATTTCATTTTGGCATTTTGGAAAGGGACACTCAGCCCACACTCAAAGCTACTGATACTTTCCCCACCAGAGAGCCCTGAGGCCTGCCATTTCCCAGCACTGCTCAATTGCCAGCTTTAGACAGTTAAAACTGCCTCTAATCCTTACAATACTAGCGTATAACTTTACCTCCTTAAGAGAATGACCAAGCTTGCTGAGGAAACAAAGTCCAACAACAAGCTCTGGTGGCCTTAAGGGTAACAGCTGCCCTGGCCACAACAGAGGAACTGATCTTTCCAAGCAGGGTTGGAGGTGGTACCTTCTGCCTCTGTGCTGACATCAAAACTCTCAAGGAACCACCCACCAGAGACAAAAAGTAGTAGCAAGGTAGTAAGCATGTCAACATTTCCCAACAAATGTGACAGACACCAACTTGTAGCCAGGGAGTTCCCTGGAAACATTAAGGAGATCCTGATAACTGCCTACAGTGTTGATGGCCACCACCCTCACGTCATCACCAATAGTGTGGGGGGAAGGCTTGACAGTCAAGGAGTGCAAAGAAAAATGTTTCAATAAAGGGTCATTTGGTAAATAAATTTAAAAAAACACCAAAAACCAAACCACTAAGACCTAGTCAACAAGTTTGCGCTGAGTGAAGGGCCACCAGGAATGCCAGCTTTCTCATCCAAAAAGCTGAAGCTTAATGTATGCCCACCTCAACTTGTCCCAACTCCTGACTAAACCTGGTAAGATGCAGTAACAGTGTTTTAAGATTTGTACATCTTTCTTTCCCTTCAAAATAAATAAAGATAATGAAAGAAATGAAGATGACTATGTAACAGGCTTTCAATGTTCTCAACAGCTTCTAAACAGACATCCCAATCACCAAGCACACTGCCTCATCCCCAAGTGATGCTTACCCATAGCACTGAGATAATGGTTGAAGGCCTGGCAAGGAGGGCTTGGGGTTTGTGTCGATTTGTCACAACTCATGGGTGCAGGGCTCCTGTCTGTGTCAAAAGAGAAATACCCGCTGGAGGACCGAGACAGCAGGGAGGATCTTCTCACAAAGATGAAAAGCGGGGACCTGGTGGCAAAAGGGCCAGGGCTGGCTGGTGGGGCCAGTGGGCCCTGTGGGCTGCCCTGGGGGCAGCGGTCCCCTTCACCTTCAGGATTACCTTGCCGCTCTGTCTGCAGAGAGGTAGGGGCCCCAGGCCTGAGCTGAGGAGGCTGCGAGGGCCTCTCCACAGGGTGCAATTGTCCACCTTCTCTATCACATTCAGAACTTGCATCGGAAGGTTGCTTTGCCATTTGGTCGTTTTTTCTGTAGTAAAACAAAACAAAACCCCAAAGGTTAATTATCTTAAGCAGAGTAACAATTACATTGAGGAAATAATTCAGCTTTTGCCTATTCATCAAAAATTAAATTATCCCAATTACCTTAACATAGAATCATTATTTCACAGTTCTCTAACAACAGCTAAAGGAAAGCCAAAGTGCGTAAAAAGTAACAAGGGAATTTTTTTTTCTTGGTGTGGGACTAAGTAAACAGTGATATGTGCAACTGGTGCGAGCGCGCGCGCGCGCACACACACTCACCCTCTCTTTCTTAAAGCAAAGCGTCGGAAGTCTATTCATAAGAGATTTTCACTCAGGACAGCAGGGAAGAGGCCAGCAGCTCCCCGCCGCCGCGCTGTAGCCCCGGAGCGAGCGCAGACGGGCGGCTGCAGGCAGCTGGCCGCGTTCCCTGTTCTGGCCCCATTGTTCTGCCGAAAGTGCTGAGAGCAGCAAGTCTGCGGAAGGTTTGGCAGCGGCCGTCAGCCGTAGTAAGTGCGTCACAATAGTGTTCGTAGCTTCGAGCACGGCCTGTCCGGACCAAGAGCTCGCTGCTCCGCGGATGATCCCCGCACCGGCCCGCGTGCCCCTCCGCCCACCGGGACAGAGCGCCGCGCCAAATCCGACCCAAACACTGCCCTGAAGCGCACCAAGACTGTTAGGTGCACATGCCCAAACGGGGGTCCCGGAAATTGTCCTGGAGAGACCCTGCAAAGTACAAAACTGCAGGCTAAACAATACACAAGTGCACTACTCCTTTATCACAATCACCTTCCCCTGGATAGCGATCACGCAGACTCACGTCTGTCGCTTCCCTTCCGAGTGCGGCGTCCAGCCCTGGGATCTGCAGCGTCCAGCCGGCGCCCTCTGCCAGTCCAGAACCCCCTGTCACCGCGAAGGCCGCGCACCAGACAAAGGCCGGGATTCCCGCTGAGAGCCGCCGGGGCCAAGAAGAGCCCGCGTCTTCCGGCCCGGCCGCCGCCGTGCTCAGCCGGGCAGCCCAGGGCTCCGCACGCTGCGCCTCTAGCCCGCGCTGCCCCGGCCGCCGCCGCTGTTGCCGCCGGGAACATCCTCCGCCTCCTCCCGCTCCACCCCTCGCGCTCTGCGCCCGCCGCCGCCGGCACAGCCGACCTCCCCGCGCCGCTGGCGCCGGTTGCCCGCGCTTTCCATTGGCCCGTGCGCGGTCGCTCCGTGAAGCAGCCAATTGGTGGAGGCGGCGGGGGCGGCGCCTATGAGCCAGGCCGCCGAAGGCGAGACGATTGTTGACAAACTCCGTGCCGAGCGCTACCCTACCCGGGCGGCTGCGGTGGCAGTCCGCTCCGAAGTTTCCAGGGCTCAGCCGTCCCCACTGACCATCCCTAAACCCCTTCTAGAAGCCGCAAACATTTCAAGGTCTCCTGTTGGCCACAATAACGGTCAGCACCTGGAAACAAAGCAGGACCGTGACTCTTCTCGGATCAGCAGGGCGGTTCTCAAACTAGTCTTTGTCGCCGGCTGCAATCCAAGCCTGCCGGGGCGATGACCCCCAAGGCAGCCCCAGACCCACGTGCACTGCGTGTCTTTCTCCAGATAACTTTCTCCCCGTGCAGCCAGAGCTAGAACCCCGGTGTGCGCACTCGCGCCGCCCGTCACTACAGTAGACTCCCGAGAACACCCTGCCCTCAAGGATCCTTCCACCGCCTGCACCAACAGGACGACCCAGGCCGGCCTACCCTGCGATGGGCCGCCAAATGGCAGGCCCCACAGACCAGACAGGTTTTGCCCGCACTCGTCCGCAGCGTGGGCCGGGAGATCGCAGAGCGCTCTCGCTGCTCATGAACGAACGTGTGGCTGGTACGCTCTGCAGGGCGCGTTCGAGAAGAGTCCCCTCGCACGTCTAAGCGGGTCATCGCGGCCGCTGCCACTAAACGCTCCCGAGGCAGTAAACCGGAAAGTTCAGCCTCATCAGTTAAATCACTACAAAGTTCCTCAAATACTCCGGAACAGGCCTGCGTGCCCAAGAAAATCCAGGAGCAGGACCAGCTCCGACCGCGCAGCTGCCACTGGCGAGCCGGCCGGGAGGCGCGGGTGCCTGGCGGACGCGCCGTGCACCACGGCGAGGAGGGTCCGCGGCACCCGACCCACGCCGAGAGCCGTGCGGCCTCTCTGGTGGGGCTTGCTCTGCTTCACTCCGCCGCGCACCGCCTCTTGGCCCGAATGGCACTCGAACAAAGTTGTCCCGAGCGGCGTAAGCGATCCCTTCCCACGGTGGACCCGCCCAGGATGGCAAGTGGCTGCCTCCCACCCGCGACCAGCGAGAGAATACGAGCGTCCTCTGCCCGCACGTGTGCACACAACTAGCACGAGCGTTTCCATGAGGCCTCCGGCGCCTGTCTCCAGTTTCTCTCCGGCCCGCTCCGGTTCGGAGGACATTACCTTGCGTTTCTCAGTCCGAAAGTCAGAGTCAGACATTGGGGGGCGAGGGCCAGTGGAAGGGCGCCGAGGCGGTGGAAGGAGGCTGCGAACCCAGAAGCCCGGGGCGGCGTTGATGGCCGGGGATAGGCGCGCCGAGCGGTTGGAAGAAGCTGTTGGCGGAGGAGACGACAACTCGAGACGGAACACTCTTACAAGCTAAAGTCCTAAGAAGTACGCGGAGCGAAGTGAAACCCGCTGGTCCCGGCAGCCCAGCCCGGGAGACAGCCCCGCGTCCGCGCCCAATCACCGCGCGCCCCGCCCTCCCCGCGGAGTCCCGCCCCTGCGCAAGGCCCAGGCTCCGCCCGCGGCGGCGCGGTCTCGGGAGCGTGCAGGCTAGGACAGGTAAAGGGGCGCTCCCGGGCGCTTCCTCCGGGCTCCCCGCGCACAGCGGGCGCGGGCGCTCTGTTTACTGGAGTGACTGCGGCTGCTGGCAGGTCTGTGCGCGCTTCCCTGCTCGGAGTGCGCCCACCCTCTTTTCCCCCTCCCGGGCGGCAGCCGCCGCGCGTGCGAGGAACAGAGGGGGCGCTCCCGTCCCACACTGCGGCCGCCGCCCGCGGGAAGCCGCGGAGAACCGCCCTGTGCCCTATGCCTCTGCAACACTGACTGACCTTGTGAAGCACCGAGACTGGGGTGGTGTACGAGGACTCGTGAGCGCGAGGTCGCTCTCCACCCGGGACATTCAGGGCGCCAGGCTGGAGGCCGCTTAGCCGGCACCTCTCCTCCAGTGGCTGCTGCGCGGCTCTGGGCGGTTCTCCCGACACCCCGCCAGGGTCCCCTATCCTCGCCGGCGCTCCAGTAAGAGACCTTGCCCGCGGTCCCGAATTGAGGGGAGGCACAAGAAGCAATCCCGGGAAGCGCCGAGAGCGCCGGCCGGCTTCTCCGCAGTCCCGATGCGCAGCGTGCAAAGAAAACGCAGGTGAAAGGGAAATGAACAAGAACTCCTAAAAAGTCCTTTTAAGGGGAGAAACGGCAGCATATTAAAAGAGTTACTGCCTCTAAGTGCAGAGACTGTAATTCCTAAGCTGTTGCGACCTTTGAGGATTGGGTTTTGGGGACCGGCCCGCGCCGCATTGAAGCCAGTGTGGCTATGCAGCGGGCTGTGAGAAGGTTGCGGACCCAGGGCACTCGGGCCATCTCCCAGCCTCGAGCCCGCACCCCTCCACCTGCCCTCCGGTGACCTCCGCGCTCACACTCGTCCCCTTTACCCTTCCCTGTGTGCGTCTGTCCCCAGACCTGAGCTTAACCTTGTTGGGAAACAGCCCGGTGGGGATATTGAGAAGGGGGATGGGTTGAGGGAACGCATCGCCGGGGCCGTCCTGACCTGCCAGCCGCCCCGAGAAGAAAGGGACCACCAGGTCGGAGTTGATGTCTTGACAATTCTATAACGTCAGAATGACACAGCAGAGCTTCAGGTCAGAGTCCCCGCCGCGAATCCTCCAGCTAGCCCTGAACGTGGCCACGGATCCTCCGAGAACTTCGAGGACAGGCTCCAAGCCTGGCACAGAGATGTCGCTGCTAACAGAAACGGAAATGGGCGTGGACCCAGGGAAATGGACGCAGGGCTTCCTCCCGCAAGTCTCAGTGGAGGCCTCGGGCGGGCTCTGCACCACTTCGGCCCGCATAGCACCAGGCGGAAAGGAATACGATCGGCCGCGCCCGCTGGGAGCTTCAGTTCTGCTCCGCGCCTAGGGCTCTCTGCCTTCTTCTCAGGAGTGAGCTTCTCAGATCAGAAAAGCGCAGCGCGGAAGAAAGCCCTGGTGCCTGATTGTCCAGTAGCTCTACCACGTCAGCTCAGCCCATATTCTTATTAATTAGTGAACGTTTTAAAAACCAAACGCCATAGAGAAAGCAAGGGGCCGACCGTCCCTTTTTGGTGCACAGTAAGAAATGCGGCCCGGAGGCTGCAGCTCGAGCTCGAGGCCCCCCCCTGCCCATACCAGCAATTCTGAGGAGCTTCAGGCGGATGCCCCAGGCCCTTGGCCTCGAGCCCTTCCTGCCCTTTTCAGCCACGTCGGGAGCGCCCTCCTGCCAGCTGGGCCAGAGAGCTCAGGAGGGTCACCACGGGAAGAGCTTGTGGGCTTCTGACTTTAGAGAGGCTCCTGCTGCGGTCAGATGCAGGAGAGATGGGGAGAGTGGAGCAAGGGTGGCTCCAGCTAAGGGAAAAGAAGAAAGGGGGAGGGAATTACAAAATGGGAAATCTGTGCCCCTTTTCTTGGACCTTAGGGTCCAATAAACTAGATTTATTTCAATGCATGTGCCTCCTGGTTCTTACAAGTCTGTCTTGGAACAAGTGCAACCAGGGTGCTGTCTAGAGGTAAGGCTGGTCAAACTTCATCTGTCTTTGAACATGACAGGAATGTAGCAATGGATTCGAATGTATCAGAGTGCTAGGGCAGGGCAGGGCAGAGTACAGATCTGTTGTTCATAGGGTCATCATGAGTCCTTGTGACTTGATGGCACCTAGCAATGATCATACAAGCAGCGGGTGGGCCTTCTTATCACTTTATTAAACTTCTTAATGTTTTTCTGTAGGACAGATTATAAATTTCATATTGTTGTTATGTGCCGTCGAGTCGCCTGCGACTCATAGCGACCCTATGTACAACAGCCCTAAACTGCTCTTTCCTGTGCCAATCGCACTGTCCCTGACACTCCCATCCCAATTATCCCAGTCACTGAATCAATCCACCTCATAGAGGGCCTTCCTCTCCTGCACTGTCCCTCCACCCTCCCAAGCATAATGTCCTTCTCCAAGGACCGGTCTCCTCACAACATTTCCAAATTATGTTCGACGGAGCCTCAGAATCCTTGCCTCCAAGGAGCCACCGGGTTTAACCCTTTCCAGGACAAATCTGTTTGTTTTCCTAGCCGTCCATGGTATTCTCAATACTCTTCTCCAGCACCACAGCTCAAAGGCATCAATTCTCCTCCTATCCTCCTTGATCATTGTCCAACTCTCTGATGCATAACAAGTAATTGCGAAGACCATGGCCTGTATCAGACGCACCATAGTCTCCAGAGAGACACCATTGCTCTTCAGTATTTTGGAGAGGTCCCTAACAGCAGACTTTCCCATGGCAATGCGCCTTTTAATTTCCTGGCTGCTGGTGCCAAGACTGTTGACTGTGGAGCCAAACAAAAAAGCTGTGTACAATCTCAATCTCTTCACCATCCATCCTGATGCTGCCAATTGGTCCAGTGGTGAGAATCTTTGTCTTCTTGACATTGAGCCTCAATCCATATTGGAGGCTGCAGTCCTTGACGCTCTGCAGGAGGCGCTTCAGGTCCTCTTCAGTTTCAGCAAGCAGGGTTGTGTCATCTGCATAACGCAGATTGTTGATAAATTGTTCACCAATCTTGACCCCACATTTCTCCTCATAGAGCCCAGCCTCCCGGATAATCTGTTCTGCATATAGGTTGAAAAGGTATGGAGATAGGATGCATCCCTGGCGTACGCCCTTCCCAATTTTGAACCATGCAGTGTTCGTTCCCTTGCTCTGTTCTGATGACTGCCTCCTGGTCCAAGTATAGGTTTCGCATTAGAACAATCAAGTGTTCTGGGATTCCCATTCTTCTCAGAGTCAGCCATAGTTTGTTATGATCTACACAGTCAAATGCTTTTGCATAGTCAATGAAACACAGATAGACATTCCTCTGGTATTCCCTGCTTTCAGCCAAGATCCATCTAACATCAGCTACAATATTCCTAGTACCACGACCCCTTCTAATCCCAGCCTGGACTTCTGGTAGTTCTCTGTTGATGTGCTGTTCCAGTTGGTTTTGGGTAATCTTCAGTAAAATCTTGCTTGCATGTGAAATCAGTGAGATTGTTCTGTAGTTTCCACATTCTGTTGGGTCACCTTTCTTTGGGATAGGAACAAATAAAGATCTCTTCCAGTCAGTTGGCCAAGTGGTTGTTCTCCAGATTTCTGTGAGCACATCCAGGGCAGCATCTGTTAACTGAAATATGTCAATTGGTATTTTGGTTGCCTTGGATTTGGTTTAATTTTCCTCAGCTTCAGCTTGAATTTGCATATGAGTAGTTGGTGGTCTGTTCCACAATCAGCTCCTGGCCTAGTTTTCACAGCTGATATTGAGCTTCTCCAGCGGTTCTTTCCACAGATGTAATCGATCTGATTCCTATGCATACCATCAGGTGAAATCCAAGTATATAACCTGCGTTTATGTCTCTTAAAAAATGTATTATTTCATATAGGTCTTTTAAAAGTGTGGTGTAATGGTCAGGAAGTTGAGAAAAACAAATCCTTCTCTACCCAAAGCAAACCTCCCGGGTTATATTGTCTCCGCCTGCCCGTGCTCCTCTTCGCAGAGCCCACGAGGGTCTGACTGCAAATGCATCACTTACTGGACAGGACCTTTGGCCGCAGAATATGGAGCTTTTGTTTGAAGGTGTTTGCTGTTTATGTTTTGACTTCTTTTAAATTTTTTAACCCCAGCACCACCAATTTTCTGAAGTAACTAACTAGAGTCAGAGTTAACTCTACTGCAGTCTTTGGCAGCAATGGGTTAGCTCCTAGACCCTATTATAGCCCAGCTCAGGACCTGAGCTGAGAGATGGCCACCGCTCCTGGCAGGGCTGCAAGGATGAGGATAAAGCTCTTCACCCCTAGGGCAGTCCCCAGCTTCTACAGCCCCACGCCCAGCTAAGCCTCTGGGGTCCCCACAGCTTGGAGCACAGTCTGCGCACAGCTGGCTTCCTGCGTGCCTGTCCGCCCCTGTGTCCGCGGAAGGGGCTTCTTGCTCCGCTCCACGCGGTTACAACTCGGCGTCGGGCTCGCTATGCTGGGATCGCGCCCCTCCGCCCGGCACAGGCTGCCCTCCGGGCTGGAAATTCAGGGGTGAAGACGCCTGCGCAAAGACAAAGGCGGAGATCACTCTCAGAGCATAGGCTGGCCATCAAGTGCAGAAAGCCAGTAACTGCCAAACATGACACCGGGACAAAGCAGATGCAGGCTAACTTCCAGTCCTCTATGCTGGCCCAACTCCGGGCTTCTAGTGCCAGAAGTGCACGCCCACGCCAAACCCAGCAGACAACTGGCCTTCTCGTGCGAATTCCCGGGACCCGGGAGCGGGGAGACGGGTCGGTAGTTAAAAACGTCGAGAAGTCTTAAAAATCTCCCAAATATATAACTCACCAAGAACTAAAAAGCTCGGGGTTTTTTCTTTTAGACGATGGAGTTGGGGACACCGGGAATCCGGGAAGCCTTGGCCTTAGGTCCGGGAATCTAACCTCGACCCTTCGCTTCTCTCTCCTCCTCTGCTCCTTCCTGCCCGGAGGCCTGGGGTGCCACCTTCTGGCGCGAGGAGGCAACTGAATCCAAAGAGTGTCAAAATAGGTGACACCCCCCCCCCCCCAATGGCTATGGGCGACGCCCAGTGGTCCTTGAAATTCGAGCGCTGAGGCAGGAAGGGCCACGCCTAGCACCACACCTCTGCGAGCTGGCTAGAGGTGTCCCTACAGCTGAAGGGAGCGCTGGAGTGTTCTGATCACCTAAGGAGGCGTCCACGCAGGGGACAGCGTCCTGACAGGTGTATTGTTATTCATTATCCAAGGGATTGATGCTAGTTCATTAAAAAAAACCCCAAAAACAAAAAACCTCATGGGGCGGGGTGGGGGAGTTGGGGCACACCAAAACAGTAGATTGATTTCCTGAATCAAAACAAAGAGCAGAGCCTGGCCTTTCCTTTCTTCAGTGTCTAATCTTTTCTCCAAGTTTTCAGTCAGCTGTAAATTTTTTTCACTTCTCAAATAAGTTTTAAAACGTTTTGTCCTCTTTTATTATTTTAAAAGCGTCTTCTACAGCATCCACATCTCTGCCCTCACCTCTGAGGTGTTCTAATATTAATAATGCCAATGTCCTGTGTCACATGCCCAACATGCCATTTTTGGTGGACAGGGTTAACTAGCAGACTGCAAAGAGAGAGTGGGGTGGGGGAAGATCAGGGATTGTAATGGTACAAGAAGACATTTTCTTTTCAAATGTGCACATGAATAAAGTCTAATGAAAAACTTCCTCTACACACACTGTGGTTAAGCATCATCAAATCAGTACTGAAAAAAACTTTGATCATATTTGCAAGATGCACTGAGATGAACTTTCACTGGCCAAGATTTCACAGCCAGTAATTAATACTCTTGACAACTGTGACTAATCCAGTGACTCTCAGTCTCATCAACCATCCATTTCAAAACCATTATACAGTGCCCACAAAGCCTGAAACTTGGCAAATACTCTTAATTTTATTATTCAAGATCATATTTCTCTTTACGTTTACATTACAAAATTCAACCAGATTTTTTTTTCTAATATCAACAATGAGGGAAACTTAAGTGTATAGCTAACAATTATGTAGAAGAAGGGATTGAACATATATAGAATATGCACTGCTAGGAGAACAAAGAGATTTGGCCTAGAGGGTGTAAGACTGGGCTGCTCCTTGGAGGCAAGGATTCTGAGGCTTTTTCTGACATACTTCAGGCATGTTGTAAGAAGGGACCAGTACTTGGAGAGGGATGTCATGCTTGGGAGGATGGAGGGACAGTGCAGGAGAGGAAGACCCTCTATGAGGTGGATTGATTCAGTGACTGAAGTAATCAGTTGGGTGCATTGGAGACAATGAGATTGGCACAGGACAGAACAGGGTTTAGGGCTGTTGTATATTGGGTTGCTATGAGTCGCAAGCTACTTGACGGCACATAACAACAACCAACACCAATATTTATTTCAGTGGAGGAACAGGATACCCTAGCGTTAGGGATGACTAAGACTAAGAAAAACCAAGATCGATGTCAGAAGAGACTCTGAATATTGCAGAAGAGTGCAGAGAAACCAAAAGAAGGGGAAGAAATCAGGAAATTAAGGAGCTGAACAGAAGATTTCAAAGGGCAGTGCAGGAAGACAAAGAAAAATAATATAATGAAATGTGCAAAGGAGCTGAAGTAAAAATCAAAAGGGATGAACTCACTCAGTATTTCTTAAAGAACTGAAGAACAAATAGAAGCCTCAAGGTGCAGTACTTAAGGATGTTGTGGGAAGGATTTTGAATGACCCAGGAAGCATCAAAAGAAAATCACAATTAAAATTATATTTTTTTCCAAAAAAAGAAGAGTAAGGAGTGTTGCAGACCGAGGGTAAAGTATATTAATAAGTGCTGAAGCGAACTGAAGCACTGACCTTAGCTTTCCTGTGTCTTTATTGAAAATTGCCAGAGAACAAATCACCAAGAGAATTCAATGCAAATGAAGAGAAGCTCTTTCTATTGAAAAACCTTCTGCTTGACTCAGGAGGGAGGGGTTAGCAAATACAATGTAAGAATCCTTTAAATGCTTAAGGATTGCCTTAGTGTCTACCCCTGTAAACATTTAAGGAGTGCCTTAGTGATTCAGAGTGAATTCCAGCTTGTAACATGCATCCCTCATAACCTGAAGTAGCATTCGGTTTATTACAAATATTTAGTGTGAAATTTTACTTGCCATATGTCCCCCATTTGTTTTTATCATAATTATGTTGTCATCTAGATGAGTACGGCTTCTTCTCTTCTTTGATTCATTCTTGCTTGTTTTTGTTCTTTCTGTCCTTCATACACAAACAGACAAAACAATTTAAGCAAAATAAGCTCACAAAAATACTTCCAAAAATCTCCATATAATCAGAAGGATTCAAATTCCTTGTGGATTATCTATGTTATGAAAATAATCCAATTGCTTGTCAAAAGCAGAATGAATCTGCATGTAATCTCAGTATACTGAGGGGACAGCATAAACCCTATTTTGTGTGTCTGGCACCCACCTGGAGCCTGACTCAAACCCAACTTTGAAAAGAAGCCATTAATTCCAAAGGCAGAAGCGAGCCATAAAAATTCTTAGCTTAGGAAGTGTAGAACAAACACAGTTTCACCAGGTACAGTTTCATCTGTCCTTGCAAAGCTTAAAATTAACTTGCCCTACGTAACTAAAAGCAAGAACAGACAGTGTGTATGTGACCCAGAGAGGGCAAAGGTGCGCAAAGTAGCTAACCTACCAAAAGCCAACCACATAACTGATCCCCTGCCCACCAACCATGTTCCCAATCTCCCTGTCCTGGACAGAAGCACCCTGGAAGGCCTTAAAAACAATTGTGTGTGGGGACTCAGGGCTCTCTCGCTCACCACATTTCCATTGAGGGCGGGAGCCTCCACATGCAGAAAACTATTCTGAAAAATAAAGCGCTCTTTGTTCCTGCATATTTGAAATGTCTTTTTTTTCAAGAGGTACTTCGTGGGTCTAACATATCATCTATGAAATTACCAGGATTCTCAGAATTTATAAAATACTTGAACACCACAACAAGATAAAGGTAAATAATCCAATAGAAAAATGGGCACAGGATATAAACAGATACTTCACCAAAGAAGACATTCAGATGGCCAACAAGCACATGAAGAAATGTTCGAAATCCCTATCTCTAAGAGAGATGCAAATCAAGACAACTATGAGATATCATCTCACCCCAGTAAGAATAGCAAAATCTAACAGAACAGCAAGAAACAAATGCTGGCGGGGTTGTGGAGAGACTAGAACTCTTATTCACTGTTGGTGGGAGTGTAAAATGGTGCAACCCCTGTGGAAGGTGGTGTGGCGCTTTCTCAAAAAGTTGGAAATAGAGATATCATTTGACCCAGCAATTCCACTACTGGGAATATACCCTAAAGAGACCATAACCACCATTCAAGCAGATATATGCTCACCCATGTTTACTGGGGCTTTGTTCACAATAGCAAGGAGTTGGAAACAACCTAAGTGCCCATCAAGAAACAAATGGAGAGAGAAGCTGTGGTATAGTCACACAATGGAATACTATGCTGCATTGAAAAACAAGGAACTCATGCAATATTATTCAAAATGGGTGACTCTGGAGGACATTATGCTGAGTGAAGTATCTCAGTCACAAAAGGACAAATACTGCATGGTGCCACTGTTGTAAAACAGGACTGATCTTGGGATGGAGGAGAGACTGAGAAAGATGGGTTCAACAACGTATACTGCATTGAAACAGATGAGGGAGAAAACTGTTTAAAAGGGATATGTGATTAGGTATTTTTGTCATGACAGGAGTCTAGAGCAAAGGCTACATATCCAGTGCATGGGGGGGGGGAGGATATCAATACCTAACATCCTAAAGTATAATTAGAAAGTCATTCTTTCTTCATTAGATTGAAGGGAATCCCCTGTTTTTATGGGGATCTGGAAACTACTGTCATTATCATAAATAATAGGAGTATAAAACCAATGAACTACTTTTAACAAGGGAGTGTTAGGAATATAAGCCTCATAGCTGTCATTCTGCTTATCCATTCTGGAAACCATCCTGGTTTAAGTATGACCTCTTTCAACTCATCTCAGGGTTTCACATTTATGGAGGGCACTCACAGTGTTTCTGAACCAGTAGAGATATAAGCAAATCCTCGACCCCACCTAGTAATAAATCCCTTTTTTCATTCATTAGGTAGAGGTTGCCTAAAATATATAGGCTGGTTTAATTCTTTAGATGATTGTAATATCCAATGTCTTTCAGCTGGAGTTTTCCCCTTTTCATTGTTGTTGTTGTTGTTGTGTGCCATCGAGTCATAGACGACTCATAGCGACCCTATGAATGAAAGGCCTGTGCACTGTTCATAGAGTTTTCATAGGCAAGCCATTTCAAAAGTGGATGCCACTTCTGCTTCCAAGCTTGTTTTAATTGGGAAGCCGCACCAAACACTGTCCACCATGGGTAACCATTATCACATCTGGCACATCAGTGTCACAGTGTTTAGCATCAAAGCAACCACAAGTTACCTCTGCACAGCAAATGGACAGACCAGTGCTATACCACTTAGAAGAATGTTTGACAGAAAAAAAATTTAAAATAAGTAAGGCTTTTTGTAAAGTAGTTTGAGGAGATAATATCCTATCTCCCCCCCTTCTGTTTTTTCAAAATAGTTTATAAAGTCAAATTAGCCCTTTCTATTATAGCCTGTCCTTACAGGTTATATGGAATACCAGTAATATGATTAATGCTCCATTTTTTGAGAAATTCTTGTGTTTTCTTAGAATTATAAGCAGGAGCATTATCAGTTTTAATACTTGATGGAAGACCCATCACATTAAAAGTTTCAATTAAATGTTTAATTACATACTCTGATTTTTCTCCTGACAAAGCAGTGGCCTATTGAAAGCTTGGAAAAAGTATCAATAGCATGGTGAACATATTGTAATTTCCCAAATGATGGAATATGAGTAACATCCATTTGCCATAATACATTTTGTCTGTCACCTCTAAGATTGACTCCTTTTTCATAAGGTAGTACATTAATGGGACCACATTGAGAACATTCACATATAATTTCTTGAGCTTGTTGCTGTGTAATTCCAAATTTTTCATCATTCCATTGACATTTAAATGAGTATGGAGATGAAAATCTTCACTAACTTTAACATTTACTACCAATAACTGATCTATTTTATCATTTAATTGTGACATTGGTCCTGGAAGGCCAGAATGAGCTCAAATATGAGTGATATATATAGGAGATTCTTGTTGATATAAAACTTGTAACATAGTAAATAACATACTAATATTAGTATTTTGAGAAGAAATATATACTTTTTCTATATTTCTAACAGTAAACTCAGCATATTGTGAATCAGTAACTATATTCAAAGGAAAGTTTTTACCTTGCAATAACATAATCTTTGTTTAATTCATCTTCCAAATCAAGAGTTTTCTCTCAAGTTAGTTTCATTCTTATATCTTTTGCTTTTCTTATTTTACTGAAACTGTCAGATTGTATGAACTTAAAACTATTATTACATTAAACATAAGACAATAAAGCAAAACAAAGAAACAACAGCAAACTTAAGCAAAAACAAAACTATGAACACAAACACTTATAGGCTTCTCTGTTGAGACTTAGAATCTCTCTCTCTTTTTTCTTTTTCTAAACCATGTTTTAAATTGTAAATAATTTTCTGGGAAGAGCACTGTTTGAGTTAACACATGCCAATTAAGAGAAAAAAAAATTCAGGATTATGTCTTCCTAAGGCTCTTTCTAAAAGTGACATAGGCCATTTCTTGCCTTCAGCTTTAACCTCCTCTAATATAATATCACTTGATTCAGATTTGTGCAAAGATTCAGCCATCTTTCTTTGCAAATTTTTTGGATTATGAGTACAATCTTGCACAGACTATTTTACTATTCTTTTCAAAGCCCTTAGAGGCCAAAAATTTATAGGAGTCTGTTCTCTTTTTTGATGTATTTTTCATAAAGCTTGCACAACATTTTACCAAGTTTTTAAATTTAACTGTGCTTTATTTACTAGTTTAAACCAGTGACAGTGTTTCTGCACATACTGAAACAACTGCAAAAATTACCTTCCTCTTACTTTTTCCTCTGAGCTCTTAAGTAATTCTTTAATTAATGTAATACACTGAGGATGGGCTGTTTTTTTCACTTCTACTTCTGACTTTTTATGCAGTTTATTTCAGACAAAGGGTGGGAAAAAGCCCCATGAAACTAATTTCCTTCCCCCCCTCCTTGTCTCATGAATTTCTCCTTCACAAGGTGAAGAAAAACCTCATATAATATTTTCTACTTCTACCCCTAAATTTCTAGCAAAATTCAGGGTTTCAGGATTTCGTCATGATCCTGCCTTTAATTTTCCCGAAAATCTCACTTACCCTTTTGGTTTCCTGGTGTCTGCATGAAAAGCAGAGAGAGAGAGAGAGAGACCACACCACCCTGCTCCATGTTTTGATGCCAGAATGTTGCAGACCGAAGGTAAAGTATATTAATAAGTATGAATAATGAGACAGAACACCAAGAATGTAGGAGAAAACAGGTAAAGCAGGAGGCAAACAGTTCTGAAACAACTGAAGCACTGACCTTAGCTTCCCTGTGTCTTTATTGAAAATTTCGGGGGAGCAAATCACCAAGAGAATTCAATGCAAATGAAGCTACTGAAAACCTTCTGCTTGACTCAGGAGGGAGGGGTTAGCAAATACAATGCAAGAATCCTGTAAATGCTTAAGTATTGCCTTAGTGTCTACCCCATAAACATTTAAGGATTGTCTTATTGCTTCAGGGTGGATTCCAGTTTATACCATGCATCCCTGTAACCTGAAGTAGCATGTGGTTTATTACAAATATGTATTGTGAAGTATGGCTTCCCACAAAGGAGTATACAGAGTCACTGTACCAAAAAGAATTGAGTGAAACAACATATGATCAAGAGATAATGGTGATAAAGGAGGAAGTTTAAACTACTCTGAAGGACTTGGCAATAAAACAAAACCCAAGGAATTGGCAGAATACCAATTGATATATTTAAACAAACAGATGCTACCCTGGATGTGCTCACCAGGTTGTGCCAACAAATCTGGAGCAAAACTACCTGGACTACTGACTGGAAGAGGTCCATATTTATTCCCATTCCAGAAAACGGTGATCCTATAGAGTGTGGAAATTATTGAACAATACCACTAATATCACAAGCAAGCAAGATCCTGCTGAAAATAATCCAAAAATGATTGGAACAGCACAGCCACAAACAACTGCCAGATGTACAAGCTGGACTTAGAACAAAAAGGGGCACTAGGGAATGTTATAGTCAATATCAGGTAGATCTTAACTGAAAGCAGAGAGTACCAGAGGAATGCCTATCTGTGTTTCATTGACTATGCAAATGCATTTGACTGTGTAGATCACAACAAATTGTGGCTAACCTTGAGGAGAATGGAAGTCTCAGATCACTTGATAATGCTCATGTGAGGCAGTCATCAGAACAAAACAAGAAAATGTTGTTCTTATTAGGTGTCATCAAGTCAAGTATGACCCATAGACCCTTTGGAAAACAGATCTGTGCCTTGTCTTGTCTTCGGCCATCCTCACAGTTTCTGATGCATTTGAGCTTGTTGTGCCAGTCATTGTTGAAGGTCTTCCTTTCTTTTGCCTTTATGTCTCTCTCCAAGGAATAGATCCTCCTAGCAACATGCCTATAGTATGTAAAGCCTTATCATCTTTGCCACCAAAGAGCACTCTAGCTACACCTTCTTCAATGCATATTTGTTTGTTCTTTTGGAAGTCCATGGATGTGCAGCCCTCTTTTCCAGGACCATAGCTCAAAGGCATCAATTCTTCTGTCATCCTTACTCATTGTACATCTCTCAGGTGCGTAGCAAGTGATCGGTAAGATCATGACCTGAACCAGATACACCTTAGTCCTCAAACTGACATCATTACTTCTCAATAATTTGGAGAAGTCCCTAGGAGCAGATTTCCCAGTGTAATGTATCTCCTTATTGCCTGACTGCTGGTACCAAGGGTGTAAATTGTAGGTCCAAGTGACATGAAGTCATTGACAGCTTCAATCTTTTCTCCATCTATCATGATGTTGCCTATCTGTCTAGTAGTCAAAATCTTTGTTTTCTTGACATTGAGGTGCAATCCACATTCTTTGATCTTCTGCAACAAGTGTTTCAAGTCCTCCTCACTTTCAGCAAGCAAGGTTGTGTCCAGTTTTACTGAGGATCCCTCATGGGGCTGCAATCATGAGTTCAATAGGCCAGGAACATCTAAGCCAACCCCCCCTCATATGTGGTAGAAAGCTAGTTGAGCCTGACCCACTCATTTCTCTTTACGAGTGCCGGAGAATATTAGCTTAACATTTACAAGACTGAAAGGGAATATTTTCTGGACAAAGAACTTGGTGGGGAGACACCCTTTCTGGACCAGAGTTTTCTGGTGTGATGGGACAAACCAGTACATCTTTATGTCTGACTGCAGGGGACTTCAGTTTCCTGTTATTGCTGTTACTGTTCTCTGGGGTTGACTGCATGCACAGCAGGGTCAGGCCGTTGGGATCTCCAGGGGCTTTGACTGCCTGGGTTGGGAAAAGAATTGCCAAGCCTTTCTTTTGCATCATCTCCCAGGCCCAAGGACTTTTGGGTCGTCTTCAAGGCATTGGTTCTGTGTATTGCATCATGCAGGCAAGGAGGCTGGGAGAATGGAGCAATGTGATGCACAATAAAAGTCCTCACTGCATGCTGCAGAATGAACTCAAGCAGAGAGTTGTCTGATGCTTTAGCTTCAAAATATTGTTTTCAATGTGAATGAAATGTGAATGAAATGTAATTATAATCTAATGCAATTAAGTTATCAGCAACAGGGCGGTGAAGCAGGTATCTCCTCTCCTCAGAATTCAAATAGCCACGCTGTCTTTAAGGCCTTAAATGATTTCCAATAACACCATTTCCTAAACTGATTTTTAGTAAATTTCAAAGTGAACCTGTCCACTTCCACAGAAACTCAGAGACTGTGGGCAGCCGTGAATGGATGGACTCCAGCATTTGTACTTACTCGGAGTGGGACTTCACTGCAGGGGAGGATTTCTTTGAATAATCTACAGTGCTGAAAGCATGAGGAGATACTCGTTTAAAAATATGTACATATCCAGTAAGATGTGTATGGATATCCAAGGAGGGAGGAAGAGATAGGGGCACTGGGGCTCAGAGGGGAGGAAATCAGGAATCACAGAGCTTGGTGGGTGGAAGGAAGGAGCGGAAAAAAAATAAACACCAAAATAATGTACATGAATGAAACACATTATAAACAAATTAGTGTATGCAAACCAATTTTTTTTAATAAAAAGTACATATGTATTAATACATATGTGACCATATATTATTAGATGTGGGCACTTTGAAATAACACGCAGAAGTCACCTGAGGAATAGACACAGAGATAGGACAGACATGTCTTTTACATGTCTGAAACCTTGTGCATGTGTGTGTGCACAGTATAAAAATGCATCATCTCCTTCAGATGGTTTGTGAGAGCATAAAGTGAACCCTGTTGGCACCTAGCCCTCAGGCACACTGCTGCTGACATTTCTCAGCAAAGACTGACCTATCTCTCTGCTCTGGTCTTTTATCTTCCACGGAAAATCTCCCCATCATATCCATGCTTTATGTGTTTCTAGCTAACACTGGATGTGAGGACCTCTCCAGTTCTCTTCTGCGTCCTCCTTTATTCACACATTCTCCATGTCTTCCCAGGCTTCTCTCACACAAGTAATTACCTTTTCTATGGATAATTTGGGCCTGATCACTTCTCCTCAAATTGCAGAGCCTGGAGTCATCCACAGCATAAGCACAATCTCTATTTTATACTTGACCTGAAGAAATGTATTTGCTCTTGTCTTGGAAGCTCTTTGTTATTTTTAACTGAATCATGGCAAGAGCTATTCTCTTTCATATGACACAGTGTAACCGCTAGAATTATGTCTCTTTCATGCTTTTTTATCTTGGTTACAGATTCACAGCTTTAGTAAAGCTAAACTGAAGAAGTTTTAGTCACTAGTCATCATGCTAGCAACAACAACAACAACAACAACAACAATAACAAATTATCTATCATCTATCTTTCTACCAAGATGATACAATTTCTGAGCCTAAGTTTCTTCTGGA
>NW_006399991.1:1439454-1462615 GCF_000299155.1 Elephantulus edwardii | reverse complement strand
CATTATTTCTCAATCCATTCGATTGTTGTTGGACATTTGGGCTGGTTCCATGTTCTTGCAATGATGATTAACATTGCTATGAACATTGGTGTACAAGTCTCTTTTTGTGCTTCAATTCTCATTTCCTCAGGGTATATTCTAAGCAGTGGAATAGCTGGGTCATATGGAATTTCGACGTTCAGCTTTTTGAGGAAACACCAAACTGCCTTCCACAATGGTTGTACCATTTTACAATCGTATCAACAGTGTTCCCATCTCTCCACATCCTCTCCAACATTTATTACTTACTGTCTTGCTAAACTTTGTTACTGCTACTAGGATAAGATGGTATCCATAGTAGTTTTGATTTGCATCTCTCTTATTGTCAGTGATTTTGAGCATTTCTTCATGTGTCTATTAGCCATGTGAATTTCTTCCTCTGTGAAAAGTCTTTCCCTGTCTTTTGCCATTTTGTAATTGGGTTATCAGTCTTTTCCTTTAGAGACCCTGTAGAATTCTGTAAACTTTTAATATGAGACCCTTGTCTGAAATGGTATCGCCAAATGTTTTTTCCCCCATCGGTAGATTTTCTTTTCACTCCATTGGAAAATGATTTTGATTCACACAAGGATTTAATTTTTAGAAAGTCCCATTCATAAATTTTATCCTCTCCAGATTGTGCATTTCTTGGCTATATATGGCAGTCTCTTTATACCACAGACAAGGCTGTTTTTATTGTTTGGGTTTTTAGGCCCAGGTCTAAGATCCACCTGGGGTTGATTTTTGTGTGTGGTATGAGATGTGGATTCTGTGTCAGCTTTCTGCAGGTAGCAGTCCAGTTTTGCCAGCACCATGTGTTGAGGAGATTGTCATTCCCCCATTTGATAGGTTTTATTTCCTTGCCAAATATCAGTTGGCCATAGATTGATGGGTTCTCAGTTCTGTTCCATTGGTCTACGTGCCTGTCAGTGTTACCAGTACCATGCTGTTTTGGTTACTATTACTGTGTAGGAGGGTTTTTTGTTTGCTTGTTTGTTTGTTTTGGTTTTTTGTGTAGGAGGTTTTGAGGTCACTGAGTGCTATGCCTCCCATTTAATTTTGTTTTTCAGAAGTGCTTTGCTTATTTGGGGTCTCTGTCCTCTCCCAATACACCTGGCAAGTTTCCTTTTGAGATCTTTGAAAAATTAATTTGGTATCTATATTGGACCAATCGGTAGTATCAGGATGGATGGCGAAGAGATTGAGATTGTTCACAGCTTCAGTTTGCTCGCCTCCACAGTCAACACTCTTGGCACCAGTAGCCAGGAAATAAAAAAAACGTATTGCGATGGGAAAGTCTGCAGTTAGGGACCTCTCTAAAGTACTCAAGAGCAGTGGTGTCTCTCTGGAGACTAAGGTGCGCCTAATACAGGCCATGGTTTTTGCAATCACTTGTTATGCATCAGAGAGTTGGACAATGACTAGGGAGGATAGAAGGAGAATTGATGCCTTTGAGCTGTGGTGCTGGAGAAGAGTATTGAATGTATCATGGATTGCCAAGAAAACAAACAGATTCATCCTAGAGAGGGTTAAACCAGGCTGCTCCTTGGAGGCAAGGATTCTGGGGCTTCGTCTGACATACTTTGGACATGTTGTAAGGAGAGAGGTCTTTAGAGAGGGACATCATGCTGGGTAGAGTAGAGGGACAGCGCAGGAGGGGAAGACCCTCTATGAGGTGGATTGATTCAATGACTGGGGTAATCGGGATGGGTGTGTCAGAAGCAATGAGACTGGCACAGGATAAAGCATGGTTTAGGGCTGTTGTACATAGGGTCGCTATGAGTCATAAGCGACTCGACGGCACATAACAACAACATCTATATTGGAATTGCATTGAATATGTAGATGGCTTTTGGTAGAATTGCCATTTTCACAACACTGAGTATTCCTATCCATGAACAGATAAAACTATTATTTTAATGGTTGTGTGAGGATTAAAGGGAAGAACAAATATGTAACTATATATTCATGTTATAAACAGCAATATACTTAGCACAACTGAACCTGGACACAGTCAAACTCACTGCCATCAAGTAATTTTCAACTCCAGGCAGCCCTCCCCATCAAGTTTCCAAGGCTTTAGCAGGCCTTAAACATCTTCATAAGGAGATTTCTGACTCTTTATTCGGGAGACGGACCAAACAATAACCATCTTCATTATGTTGCTTAATGACCCTGAATACAACCTGTAACATTGTCCCTGAATGTATATTTGTGTAAAAGTGAATGAGTAGAATATAGCCTCATATTTGCATTGTTAAGTTGGAACCGATCTATAGCTGACCCTTCAGCAGGTTTTCAGAGGCGATAGCTTCACAGGAAGAGATTGTCAATCTTTCTTCCATGGAGCAGCTGGTGGATTTGAACCTTGAACCTTTGGGTCTACTAATCCAACAAAGCTTCTTAATTAGTCTCTCATTAGACTAAAAATTATTAAATAGGGCTTTATTTTCACCTTCTTCTGTAGTTTTAAAACCTCACATAATAACCATTTAATATATATTGTCAAATCTCCTCTTGAGCTCTAATGCCTGTTTGGTTTTTGCTTTTGTTTTTTGTTTTGTTTTGTTTTGTTTTGCCATAAGCATAAGGATTCTTCATCTTGAGTATATATACTTGATTTTTTAAAATCTAGTAGGAATTCTGAGCATATTATATTTGGAATTATTTTCTTCTATCATCAAGATCTAGTTCTATCTACAAAACTGTCTGTAAACATGTAACATTGCCTAGATTATCACCATTCTGCATCCTCTTGTAGTTAATAAATGGCATATAAATAATTCACCACATCAGTTCTAAAATAGATTTTTTCCATATCTCAACACTTCTATAAATAGTATGTATTTATACTCACCTTATAACTGATGACATCGCACACTACTCTTTCTTAATAGTACCTACAGTAATATGTTTCAAAATGATCAGTGGCAATTATTTAGAATGTGTTTGAATGCATTTTTGTGCAACTCCTATCAGTGATTTCTCTAGTTTTCATACTGGACATGAAGAACTTATCATGGACTACTCTACAAACATTTTGCTGGTTTGAAGGTGGTACAGAAACACATTTAAACCCATTCACTCTTCCCAATTTACTATGCCATTCCTTTAAATATTTCTTCTACACATGTTGACAACCACATCAGACAGAATTGTTGCTTCAACAGTCAACAAAGAGGAAGAGCAAATCCTATTCTCCTAATACTTTAGTTTATTGTGTTTTTAATTTCTTGGTGATGTTTAATTCCACCTTTTAAATTTTTCCAGTTTAGACAACTCCCTTTATTAATTTTTTTAGAAGACATCTGCCAGTGACAAATTTTCTCAGTTTCCCTTCATCTGAAAATGAAATGTCTTGATTTCCTTTTTTATCTTTGAAGGGTATTTCTATAGATTATAAAATCACAGGAGTCCCTGGATGGTGCAAATGGACAGTGGTTCAATGACTAGCTGAAAGGTTGGGTTGGTAGTCCAGCCTGGTGCCTGCTCCGAAGGGCCACACCCTGAATCCCCAGTGGGCCATTCCACTCTGCACCTGTTTTCCCTCTAGCTGACAGCAACAATGTAGAACTGTGCAGCGGCAGCTTTTTTCTTTCCCCACCTAGAAATTCCATGATACTTCCTTCTGCCACGTGCCTTTGAGCCAACCAGGACTCATAGAGGGGGCTTTGTACCACCGAACACCATTGTCACCTTTTGGGCTCTGCTCAAGCCCATTCTTTACATTACTGAGGCAATCCTTGTAGACTCTTAACAGATTTGCTCCTGGAAGTACAAAAGTGTTGTTTCTTGTTGATTTCAAGATACTTTCTTTGTCTTTAGTTTTCAAAAGACTGAGTGTGATGTGTCTTCTGGGGTTTTTTTGGTCTTATCGTAGGTCTACTCAGCTTCTTGAATACGTAGGCTTCAGGTTATTGCCAGTTTGGGGAAGTTTTCAGCTTTCATTTCTTCACGGCCTTTTTTCCAGCCTTGCTCCTGTTCTCTTCTGATCACACTCACTGATTCTGAGTCTAGCCAGGATCACCAGACGGTTGTCTTACTGCTGCCCCCGGGTTTTCAGAATGTTCTCCCATGCCTCAGCTGTCCTTTGAGGAAAGGATAACCTACCTTTTATAAAAAGTTCTGACTTTTTTAAAATGCTGATTTTAGTGACTGATATTTGGCACATTCTCTTCAGGAAGTCAGTGTTGATTAAAAGAAAAGAATGACAGCCCTGCTTTTGCATGCCAACTTAGGGCAGATCCCTCTCAGGTTAAACACCCTGAGAACAGTAGAGACAAACACCACATGGCCAAGACACAAGGTTGGGGTAGAAGGGGAACAATTTATGGAGAATGTAACCTGCAGTCAGAATGCAGACATTCTTTTCCTTGCCAAACACCACCACCTTCTGTTGGCCTGACAAAAGAGTTTGAGAAGAACAAATTTATCCTAAAACTACACTCTCTTACTTTGTAGTTTTCCTCTGGAGTAAAACATATTTTAAATTACAGAATGCACAAATCTATTATTTGATAACAATTACTGAAAACACTCATTTCAGCAAAGGAGTAGAATTGATTTCTTCCACAATTTTCACTGTTTTCACTGAATTTCAAGTATGAGATCATCTTAAGGCTGGTAAACTTCTTGGCATGAGAGGCTCTTGGCACCCTCAAGCATGAGGCCTGGCTCAGAACCCCCTACCGATGCCATTCCCAAGTCATGAGACTTCCTTTGTGTTGAGATATAAGCATTGTGTAAGTATGTCTTCTTCTGACGACTATTGATTCTCCATTGTTGCTTTTGAGTGCCATTAAGTCAATCACAACCCACAGCGACCATACGAGTAACACACTGTCCTACACGGTCCTCATTATCTCTGAGCCCATTGTTACAGTCACTGTGTCAATCCATCTTGTGGAGGGTCTTCCTCTCTTTTGCTGACACTACAAGATACTAAAGAGTTGAATAGAAGATTTCAAAAGGCAGCACGGGATGACAAAGCAAAACATTGCAATGAAATGTGCAAGAAGTTGGAGTCAGAAAATTAAAAGGGCCGAACTTGCTCAGCATTTCTTAAGCTCAAGGAACTGAAGAACAAATACAAACCTTGGGTTGCTATAATCAAGGATGCTTTCGGTAGAATGTTAAACGATCCAGGAAGAATTAAAAGAAAATGGAAAGAATATACTGAGTCACTGTATCAAAAGGAATTGGCAGACACAGAAGAATTTCATGAAACAACATATGAGCAAGAGCCTATGATGATGAAAGAAGACGTTCAGGCTGCTTTGAAGGAAATGGCCAAAAATAAGGCTCCAGGAATAGATGGTATACCAATTGACATATTTCAGCTAACAGATGCTGCCCTGGACCAAGTTGTGCCAAGAAATCTGGAGAACAACCACTTGGCCAACTGACTGGAAGAGATCTATATTTGTTCCTATCCCAAAGAAAGGTGACCCAACAGCGTGTGGAAACTATAGAACAATATCACTGATTTCACAAGCAAGATTTTACTGAAGATTATCCAAAAACGACTGGAACAGCACATCAACAGAGAACTACAAGAAGTCCAGGCTGGGTTTAGAAGGCGTTGTGGTACTAGGGATATTGTAGCTGATGTTAGATGGATCTTGGCTGAAAGCAGAGAATACCAGAAGAATGTCTATCTGTGTTTCATTGACTATGCAAAGGCATTTGACTGTGTGGATCATAACAAACTGTGGCTGACTCTGAGAAGAATGGGAATCCCAGAACACTTGATCATGCTAATGAGAAACCTATACTTGGACCAGGAGGCAGTGGTCAGAACAGAACAAGGGAACACTGCACGGTTCATAATTGGGAAGGGCGTACGCCAGGGATGCATCCTATCTCCATACCTTTTCAACCTATATGCAGAACAGATTATCCGGGAGGCTGGGCTCTATGAGGAGAAATGTGAGACTAAGATTGGTGGAAGATCTATCAACAATCTGCATTATGCAGATGACACAACCCTGCTTGCTGAAACTGAAGAGGACCTGAAGCAGCTGCTGCAGAGCGTCAAGGACTGCAGCCTCCAATATGGATTGAGGCTCAATGTCAAGAAGACAAAGATTCTTCTTCACATTCACTTATTATGCATCAGAGAGTTGGACAATGACCAAGGAGGGTAGAAGGAGAATTGATGCCTTTGAACTGTGGTGCTGGAGAAGAGTATTGAGAATACCATGGACTGCTAGGAAAACAAACAGATTCATCCTGTAAAGGGTTAAACCGGGTGACTCCTTGGAGGCAAGGATTCTGAGGCTCCATCTAACATACTTTGGACAGGTTGTGAGGAGAGACCGGTCCTTGGAGAAGGACATCATGCTTGAGAGGGTGGAGGGACAATGGAGGAGGGGAAGACCCTCTATGAGGTGGATTGATTCAGTGCCCAGGATAATCGGGATGTGAGTGTCAGAGACAGTGCGATTGGTACAGGACAGAGCAGAGTTTAGGGCCATTGTACATAGGGTTGCTATGAGTCACAAGCGACTCGACGGCACATAACAACAACAACAACAACAACAACAACAACAACAACAACAACAAAACAGTTTCTTTACAATTGGCTGACTTTTTTTTTAACTTTGCCAAATCATCACTAGCAGGTGATGAGTAAGAATTCAAAAACAACTATTGAGAATGAGGTACGAATTTTAACAAATTAATAAGAACATCTGATGCCTACTCATCCTGCTACTGATTCATAAGAGGAAAAGTTTAACAAGAAGACAAGTGCAGCTAGCTTTCCTTTAGAATACAGGAAACCAGATCAATGTATTAGCAATAGGATTAAAGAAACCACATGCCTTTCTTGGTGGCATTTTCTACAGAGACATTCACATGTACTGAGGAAGAAAACTTTCAGGTCTTTTATTCATAGGGTCATCTAGGACTCAATGGCACTTAACAACAACAACACCATAGACAGAGCTCAGTTGGCTTAGTGGACAGAATGCGATGCTACCAAGCCAAAGGTGTATGATTTTAATCTGTGACCCTCAGGCCTGGTTTTAATTGTTTTTGGTCAAACGCTCTTCTAAGTGGTATAGCACTGGTCTGTCCATTTGCTGTATAGAGGTAACTCGTGGTTGCTGTGATGCTGAACACTGTGACACTGAAGTGCCAAATGTGATAATGGTCACCCATGGTGGACAGTGTTTGGTGGAGCTCCCCCATTAAAACAAGCTTGGAAGCAGGAGTGGCACCTACTTCCAAAATAGCTTACCTCCAGAAACCCTATAGATTTGGAGAAACAATGAAAGTTGTACAAGTGTTCAGGTCTTTCATTCACAGGGTCACTATGAGTCATCTATGACTCAACGGCACTTAACAATAACAACAACAACAACAACAACAACAACAACAATTTATGATAAAGTTTCACTATTAACTTTGCATCTACAATGACTGTGTGGTGCATTCTAGTGAACTAGTACTTGTACTTTGTAAGTAATGACATCTCCAACACACACACACACACACACACACACACACACACACACACACCACACACAGAACACATATCCAAGAAGTCATTTTCAGCATAAACGTCTCTCCAAGAAGCAGAAATCCTAAAAATTTCCAGGACAGGAATATGATTAGAGTCTACAGTTATTATGATGAAATTCTGTGTCATAGGTCCCAAAATTCTGAATTTCATAAGCCTAAATGACTTTGAATTGCAGTGTAGGTGACAAGTATTGAACATTCCATGGTCTGCCAAGAAAACAAAAAAAGTCTGTCTTGGAAGGGCAGCCACAGTGCTCCTTAGAGTCAGGAATATTGAAACTTGGTCTTACAGATTTTGGAGCCAGTCCCTGGATAAAGAAATCATGCTGGGAAAGATGGAGCATTAGTGAAATAGAGGAAGACCCTCAATGAGGTGGACTGATACAGGGACAACAAGCATGATTTGTTGTTATGATCATGAAGTTGGAATTGACTTATAACTGACCTTCCAGTGGATTTTCAGAGGCAGTTAATCACACAGGTGGAGACTGGCCATCTTTCTCCCATGGAAGAGCTGGAGGATTTGAACCACATATGTTTGGGGTGACAGTACAATTCCTTACCTTTAGGCCATGAGACCTTAGATCAGAAAAATGGTGCAGGATAGGACAAGGATCTTGTATATTTACCAGGGTCACCATGAGTCATAATTGACTTGAAAGCAGCTAACAGCAACAATCACAAGCTATTTAGAAAACAGTTTGAGAGGACATGCAGCTAAGGTATCAGCTCATTTCACTTCACTGCTATAGAGTAAGCTGTGACCAGAGGGATCCAACACTGAGACTCTGGCACTGTCTGTGGCAACAGGAGACAAATGCCCACCTCCCTCCATTGCACAGGTTTTTGATTGGCTGTACAGCTCGCAAAGGCCTACATTACCAGGGACCCCCAGCAGATGCAAAAGAATTCACAACTTCCCCTCCCTCATTTCACATATTAAAAAACCCCAACAAACCTTGGATAAATTTTAAAAATCATACTGTCTATGGGACTATTGGAGAGAAGCCTATGAAAGCAGTGATTGGATGGCTTCAGAGGAACCAGCTCTCTGACAGTGAACATGTGGGCAGATGCCTGGTTTGGCTGCAGGTAGGTGAAAGGGTGGGCTTCCTAGAGTGATGGGAGAGAAGTAAGCAGGCAAGCCTCAGGGCAACTGAGTAAGAGGGACTATGATAGGAAAGATCTTGGAGCACAAAAAGACATTTTTTTGCTTAACAATTCTTAATTCCTAACCTAGAATTTTGCTAAGAAAAGGCAGAAGTAACATAGTCCCATGTACCCTGGTGGTGCCTGCTTTTGGGGGCTGCGTCAGAGTGGAGCTAAAAGGTGGAAAAGATATTAGACAGTATGCTAGTTCAGCTACGGAGAGGATCAAAACGGTGGTGAGGTAGTGTGTGGTGGAACATTGGATTGATCTCAGTGAATTGAGTCTAATTAAAACAGACCGATTTCAACCAGGTTGCTCCTGAGGACAAGGATTTTGAAGCTCTGTCTCATACTTTGAGCATGTTTCCAGAAGGGACCAGTCCTTGGAGAAGGACATTATGCTTGGAATGGTAGAGGGTTAGCCCAGGAAAGGAAGAACCTGGATGAGATAGGTTAACACAATGGCTGGCAATGGGGTGGACTGGCTCAGGACAGGTCAAGGTTCCTAGAGCCATTGTTCATTGGGTCTTTATGAATTGTAGATGACTCAACAGCATGTAACAACAACAGCATTTCAACTAAGGTTCTCTGGGAGTCTAGTGAGTAAGGTTGGCTCTGCCAACCCAAAAGCAGGAGGTTCGAATCTACCAGCTGCTCAGTGACAGAATGAGAAAAAGATGGACAATCTCGTTCTGTACAATTCACAACCTCTGAAAACCTGTTGGAGGACCAGTTGTGAGTCAGTTCCTACCTGATGGTACACAACAACAACAACGGATTTAGCTCAATTCCAGAAGAAGTTGCGCTGATTAGGTGTTCACCCTATCGCTGAAATAGAAGAAAAATCATCCAGGGGAGAGTGCTCATCTTTCTCCCACAGAGCAGCTAGTGAATCACAAATACTTTTGGTTTACCTATTAACTTGACTTTGTTTTATTCATAAACCTATTTTAGTTACAGTTTTCTCCCTAAAATTGACATCCAAGCTTTGATGTTTCCTTAAAAGCTAAGGCCATTTCTTGTCTGACTGTTGCTGCTACTGATAATTGAAGGGAAAGGAGCTGGGCCATAGAGGGTCCAGCTGCAATGGAGACTGAAAAGTCCCCTCACAGAGCCCTGGGCTGCAACAGCCACAGGTTTGAGACCTCCACTGCGGTGCTGCACAAAGCAGAGTTTGATCAATACAAGCGCCTTCCTGGCTGGCGGCAGTCACTTGTCCTAGGACCTTACCATAGATTCAAGGACAAAAAGCTCAGGCCAGCAAGGAGTGGAAAGGATCTTTCTGATACAGTCGTTGTTATCACATGAAACAGCTGTGAGGAGACTCTTTTGCATGAGAATAAGTGGGATTCCTCATGCGGACAACTGAGCTGGGGCACCGAAAGCCAAGAAAACACTTCAGAAAGCATCCTGTCACAATCATGGTAAAATCTCACTGGTAGGAAGGAAAACAAGAACAAGCTCTGGATATTACACATAGATCAAAGTGGTCTGTGACAAATGGATAGAAGATAGATGTGAGGTCACGAGATTGGAGAAATGACACAGTAGTAGTAAACCTTCTGGCTTTCTTTTTCCTCATAGAGCTTGGAACTGGGACTACAATAATGTCTCTAGTGCCACGGCCTCTTCTAAACCCAGCCTGTATTTCTGGTAATTCTCTGTCAATGTACTGTTCCAGTACTTTCTGTATAATTTTCAAAAAGATTTCACTGGTGTGTGATTTTAGTGATATTGTTTCATAATTTCCACACTCCGTTTGGGTCACCTTTTTTTTGGAATGGGAATAAATATGGATCTCTTTCAGTCAGTTGGCCAAGTAGTTGTCTTCCAATTCTTGATGTAACTTGGTGAACATATCCAGGGTAGCATCTTTTTGTTGAAATACATCAATTGATATTCCCTCAATTCCTGGGGCTTTATTTTTTGCCAAGTCCTTCAGAGCAGTCTGAACATTGCTTCCTAATCAAATGTTGTTTCTTGAAGTTCTTCTGTGTCAGCAAATTCTTTTTGGCACAATGCCTCTGTATACTTTTTCCTTCTTCTTTAAATGCTTCCTGAATCGTTCAATATTCTTCCCATAGCATCCTTAAGCACTGCAACTTGTGGCTTGAATTTATTCTTTAGTTCCTTCAGTTTAAGAAATACTGAGCAAGTTTGGCTCTTTTAATTTTCCAATACCAGCTCCTTGCACATTTCATTATAATATTTTGCCTTGTCTTTTCAAGCTGTCCTTTCAAATCTCCTATTTAACTCCTTAACTTCTTGATTTCTTCCCTTTGCGTTGGCTTCTTCCTGCTCTAGTGCAATATTTAGAGTCTCTTCTGACATCCATTTTGGTCTTTTCTTCTTCTTCCTTTTTTGTAATGACTTTTGTCATTCTTCATAAGCCACACAAGGTTAGAGCCTTGAGAACTCTGTGGGCAGTGTTACTACTGCACTTGTAATTGACTTAGGCACAAATAACAACTGAGGTTCAAGCAGACAAGATGGACAGTGGGGATGCCACAGTGCTTGATCTCTCTTTAGTTGAGGTTAGGCCTGAGGACTTTCATCCTTCCTGGAACCTTGGCCCACCATAATAATAACATGGATCATAATAATAATATAATAATTTCTCTGGTGTTTTGTTTTCCTTATTTATTGAAGGAGGGTTATACTGATCCTACTTATTTCCAAGACATTTATTTATAAGAAGTAAATGCGATAATTTTTGTTTTATAAGATATATATCTAATTATGCAATCAAGATGCTTTGATAATAATGGGTGACTGGAATGCAAAAGTTGGGAACAGAGAAGAAGAATCAGTAGTTGGAAAACATGGACTTGGTGAGAGAAATGAAGCTGGAGAATGATTGAATTTTGCATAATCAATGACCTATTCATTGCAAATACGTTTTATAAGAAACATAAACGCAGGTTATACACATGGATTTCACCTGATGGTACGCATAGGAATCAGATCGACTATATCTGTGGAAAAAAACACTGAAGAAGCTCAATATCAGCTCTGAAAACAAGGCCAGGAGCTGATTGTGGGACACACCACCAGCTACTCATATGCAAGTTCAAGCTGAAGCTAAGGAAAATGAAACCAAATCCACGGGAACCAAAATATGACTTTGAGTTCATCCCATCTGAATTTCAAAACCATCTCAGGAACAGGTTTGAGGCCTTGAACGCTAATGAGTGAAGACCTGATGAGTTGTGGGAGGATATCAAGGGTATCATCCAGGAAGAGTGCAAACGGTCATTGCAAAGACAGAAGAGGAAGAAAAGACCAAAATGGATGTCAGAAGAAACTCTGAATATTGCACTGAAGCACAGAAAAGCCAAAGCACAAGGAAGAATTCAAGATACTAAAGAGCTGAAGAGAAGATTCCAAAGGGCATGGGATGACAAAGCAAAATATTACAACAAAATGTGAAAGGAGCTGGAGTCAGAAAATCAAAAGGGCCGAACTCGCTCAGCATTTCTTAAGCTCAAGGAGCTGAAGAACAAATTTAAACCTTGAGTTGCTACAATCAAGGGTGCTTTACGCAGAATATTAAATGATCCAGGAAGTATTAAAAGAAGATGGAAAGAATATATTGAGTCACTGTATCAAAAGGAACCGGTAGACACAGAAGAATGTAATGAAATCACATATGAGCAAGAGCCTATGGTGATGAAGGAAGAAGTTCAAGCTGCTTTGAAGGAAATAGCAAAATATAAGGCTCCAGGAATAGATGGTATACCAATTGTCATATTTCAGCTAACAGATGCTGCCCTGGATGTGCTCACCAAGTTGCGCCAACTGACTGGAAGAGATCTATCTATATTTGTTCCCATTCCAAAGAAGGGTGACCCAACAAAGTGTACTCACAATGTTGTACTTCAAGATGGTAAGATCAGATGGACCGGCATGGGGCATTTTGAGTCAGACGGTCATATGATATATTACTCCAATGCCTAGTATGTCAATATTTATCCATTCCATTTCTTTCTTAACAATTTCTAATTTTCCTACGTTCATGGTTCTCACATTCCATGTTCCAATTACTAGTGTCTGCATACAACTGTTCCTCTTCCTTTGTATTTCCATGCTTGACAGTTCTATCTAGGTTGCCCTTTCTGTTCGTCTACGTGTGTTGTGTTGTGCATAGGGTTTTCAGAGGCCTGCCATTTCAGAAGTGGATGGCCAATCCTTCTTCCTAGTCTGTCTTAATCTGAATGTTTAGACTTAGAGGAGTATCTGACAGACAGCAATTTGTGGAATAGTGAAAGATAAATCCCTCATTTTGGACTTGACAGTGTAGTCCCTGCCCTTAGCCTAGTACCTTGACCCACTTTTTTCCCCAGGTCCACCCTCCAGCAGGATACCACTTCACTTCTACCAAATGCCTTCAGAATTAATGTCCCATTGTCTGACTCATGACTTGACAGCTTGTCAGAGAGATTTTTTTTCCTGTGTCCAATGTCTCTTAAGTTTACTTGTACTGTCTCCGAAGGGAAGGTGATGTGTCCTGTAGAACTCCTGTATAGAGTTCTACAGGGGCTTGTTACCTGGAGGCGTGTCAGAAGCTGTTGTGGAGGTCCTCTGTGGTGCCTGGTCTTAGCCACTTCCCTCTCTCCTTCCTGATTTGCATACAGATTGAAAAGGTATGGAGACAGGATGTATCTCTTCCTGATTTTTAACCGTGCTGTGTTTCCTTGCTCTGTTCTGATTACTAATTTCTGGCCCAAGTATAGGTTTCTCATGAGCACAATCAGATGTTCTGGGTTTCCCATTCATCTCAAGGTTATCCACAGTTTGTTTTGATCCATACAATCAAATGCCTATGGATGGTCAATGAAACACAGATACACATTCCTCTGGTACTCTCTGCTTTCAGCCAACATCCATGATGATAATGTCTCTGTTGCCACAATCTCAATGTTAACTAGGACATTGTTGTTGTTGTTGTTGTTATGTGCCATCGAGTTGCTTGCGACTCATAGCGACCCTAAGTACAAGAGCCCTAAATGCCGTTTTATCCTGTGCCAACCTCACCATCTCAAACACACTCATTCCCACCATTCCACTCACAGAATTGATCCATCTCATCGATCCACTCTCCCAAACATGATGTCCCTCTCCAAGAACCAGTCCCTCTTTGCAACATGCCCAAAGTATGTCAGATAAAGCTCCAGAATCCTTGACTCCAAGGAGCATTCTGGATCCACCCTCTCCAGGACAAACCTGTTTGTTCTCCTAGCAGTCCATGGTATACTCCACACTATTCTCCAGCACCACAGCTCAAAGGCATCAATTCTCCTTCTATAATCCTTATTCACTGTCCAACTCTCCAATGCATAGCATGTAATTGCAAAGACTATTGCCTGGATCAGGCACACCTTATTCTCCAGCCTGACGTCGTTGCTCTTCAGTACTCTTGAGCGGTCCCTCACAGCTGACTTTCCCAATGCAATTCGTCTCTTGATTTCCTGGCTGCTGCATAGTCAATGAAGCACAGATAGACATTCTTCTGGTATTCTCTGCTTTCTGCCAAGATCCATCTAACATTAGCTATACTATCCCTAGTACCACAACCTCTTCTAAATCCAGCCTGCACATCTGGCAGTTCTCTGTTGACATATTGTTCCAAACGTTTTTGAATAATTTTCAGCAGAATCTTGCTTGCATGTGAAATCAATGATACTATTCTATAGTTTCCACACTCTGTTGGGCCACCTTTTTTTGGAATGGGAGCAAATATTGATCTCTTCCAGTCGGTGGGCCGGCTGGCTATCCTCCAGGTTTCCTGGCACAACTTAGTGAGCACATCCAGGACAGCGTCTGTTTGTTGAAATAAATCAATTGGTATGCTGTCAACTCCTGGAGCATTGTTTCTTGCCAATTCCTTCAGAGCAACTTGAACTTCCTCCTTCATCACCATAGGCTCTTGTTATTTCATGAAATTCCTCTGTGTCAGCCAATTCCTTCTGATACAGTGACTCTGTGTACTCCTTCCATCTTCTTTTGACACTTCCTGGATCATTCAACATTCTACCCAAACTATCTTTAAGTATTGCTGCCCGTGGCTAGAATTTGTTTTTTCAGCTCCTTCAGCTTAAGAAACGCTGAGAGAGTCCAGCTCTTTTTATTTTCTCACTCCAACTCTCTTCACATTTCATTATAGTATCTTGCTTTGTCGTCCCAAGCTGCCTTTTGAAATTTTCTGTTCAGCTCTTTGATTTCTTGATTTCTTCCTTTAGCTTTGGCTTCTCAGCACTCTAATGCAATACTCAGCATCTCACCTGACATCCATCTTGATCTTTTCTTCTTCTTCAGCCTTTATAATGATCTTTTGCATTCTTCATGGTTTTCTTGATATCCTCCCAGAGTTCATTTGGTCTACGCTCATTGGTGCTCAAGGCCTCAAGTGGGACAGACTTAAGGTCAAATTTTGGTTCCCGTGGACTTGATTTAATTTTCCTCAACTTCAGCTTGAACTTGCATATGAGTAGTTGGTGGTCTGTCCCACAATCAGCACCTGGCCTGGTTTTCACAGCTGATACTGAGCTTCTTCAGTGGTGAGTCTTTCCACAAATGTAATTGATTTGATTCCTATGCATACCATCAGGTGAGGTCCATGTGTATAGCCTATGTTTATGTTTCTTATAAAAGGTACTAGGACATTACTATTAACTAAATTATACTCTTTATTCAGATGCTATCATTTTTTTTCCACAGATATTCCTGTTCTCTACCAAGATACAATACTTCTATCACATTGTATTTACCTCTGTGTCTCCTAATCTTCTTGGATTTGTGAGTTTCTCAACCTTCTCTTGTCATCCATACATTAATAATTTTACTGCCCAGGCACTCTCTAGATTGCCCTGGAGTTTGCCCTTGTGATGTCTTTCTCGTGATTAAACTGGCATTACTGGGAAGAGGGGTAGTGCCCTTCCTATTACACCACATCTTGCATCGACACTCACACAACATACTCATGACTCCTCACTGCTGACATTAAACTTGAAAACTACTTGGTTAAGGTATGGGAGGTACAGAAAATCAAAACTAGGGCTGTGTAAATACTATCATCCAGGTTTCTCCAATGTAAACGTACTATTCTCCATTTTCTATACAGTATTTAAAAGCAAGTCACTAAGTTCAACTCGTCCTTATGGAAAATAAACGAAGTTTCACATCCTGGATATAAGGATTATTTACATATCTCCTGTAAGAAAGACTAGTCGTTTTTCTTCTTTCTTTACTTATTTGTGTTTAATCATTTAGCTATAGCAGTATAGAGTTTTGCTTATTTGCTTTATTCCTTGAATTGTAATCCACCATTATGCTATTTTTTTTCTAAAATAGTTCCTGTCTTGCTTAATACAAGCTTTCAGTTGGCATTTTGTCCTTTTGATATGCCTGCATCAGTGCTTTAGACTATATTGCACGAATTACACTGGTCACCAACCACAACTTCTCTTTGGCAGTTTGAATCCACCAGAAGCTGTGCAGAGAAAAGATTGGAAATCTCTTTCTGCACAATTTACACCCTCAGAAACACACTGGAGCATGAGCTGTGAAAGAATTCCTCCTCAGTGGCAAAGAGAGTTCTCATCTCCTTTGTGGTACCATGATATTTCACTGGCTAAGGACAAGTGCGGGCTGACTGACAGGCTGGTAGGCATTACCCACTGGTGGCACCATGGAAATGATGTTGCAGTAGGTACTTTTCTCTCCAGTCAGTTCTGCTCCTTCCCAAGGACATGCCTACTTAGCTCCCCCAATTGACTCAGTGACTGACATTCTAATTACAAGAAACTGCTAATATTACTTCAAAACCTTCAGATCCTTGCAAAAGGCAGTGGAGGAAGTGAGCAAGCAAGTGCTCTGGCCAGCTTCACCAGCTTTTCCTTTTTTGGCAAACCCAACAGAGTCCAGGAAATGAAATAAGTGCCCATATTTTATAGTTCAGAGAGATGCCAAGGAAGTCTTTGAGAAGGCCTGGAAAATTCACAGCCTTTTAGTTAGGCCTAGCTCAGAGCGCCCCTCCACTGCGTTTCTGAGATTTCTGAAACTGTAGATTGCGATGGTAGGAGATTGTCTGTCCTAAGAAGCTGCTGCTCGATTCAAAGCCCTTGAGGTACAGAGTCTTTGGGTTAGCTATGCAACCCTTCCTATGCCACCAGAGTTCCCCAGATCTAGGCCCCCAAACAAAGCTTGTCCCAAGGGAGCTAGCTCCTTCACACTTACCTCTTGATTTGCTATGATGAAGCAGTGAGTGAAAAGTGCAGACACCATGTCGCACTATAAGAATTAAAAGAGATCCAAGATGGCGGCGGAGGCAGAGACAATGTGGTGAGCTGCGGGAGCAGCGGACCACTTGGGAAAGGGCCATTATGACCCTCTATGGACTTCTGTTTATTGATAATTGAACAGTTAAACAGTTGATGACTGGTCTTCAGTGAGGATTGAGGCTCAACAACAGGAATTCAAGGATTTCCAAGGAAGAATGGGTGAGTGCCACAGCTCCCAACCTCCTCCCGCAGAGCCCACACTGCGCCTCACTGCAGCTGCAGCTCCATGAAGCTCCCACAGCCGGAACCTATGGAATCCCTCACCCAGGATGGAGGGTGGGCACCAGGCCTCCCCAGGACTGGTGTGGTGGAGCCGTGACACTGCAGCAAAGTGTACTTGTCCCGAGGAGAATTCTTGGACCCAAGATGGTGGCGGCAGGGGAAGCGAGCAGATACTGGCCTCCCAAGCACGAGATGAAGCGCAGTGCCCAGCAGGGGAAGCGGGTGGACACTGGCCTCCCCCACGCCAGATGAAGTGCAACCACCAGCCACCCATGTGGGAGATGACGTGCGGGAGATGGCTTGCGCTTGCTGGCCACCCACATGGAAGATGGCACTCGCCCAGGGGCTGCCTGCATGGGGGATGGTGCGTGCCCGCCGGCTTCCCACACATGGGATGGTGTGTGACTGCCAGCCACCCGTGTGGGAGAGGACACTCGGGAGGTGGCTCGCACCTGCCAGCCACCCACGTGGAAGATGGCACGTGCCCGGCGGGCCGCTCACACGGGGGATGGTGCCTGTGTGCGAGATGGTGCAAGCCTGCCGGTCGCCCGCAATGGGGAATGGCATGCACCTGCCAGTCGCCTGTGTGGGAGATGGCATACAACTGCTGGCCGCCCCTCGCTGGGGGATGGTGTGCACCCACTGGCTGCCTGCGCACTAGATGGCACATGCACACTGAGAGATGAAGTGTGCCCACGGCCAGCTGCACGAAGGGATGGTGTGCACCCACCCCCACCAGCTGCCCGCGCACGAGATGATGCCCGCCTGCCGAGAGATGACACACCCGCCAGTCGTCTGTATGGGAGATGATACTTGGGAGATGGCTCGCGCCCACCAGGCACCTGCGTGGAAGATGGCACGAGTCTGGAGCCTGCCCACACAGGGAAATGATGCGCACCCGCCAGTCGCCTGTGTGTGGGATGGCGCGCGCCTGCTGGCCCACTGGCTGCCTGTGCACGAAATGATGAGAGCACTCTGAGAGATGATGCACACCCACGGAGAGATGATACGAACCCTCCGGTCGCCCGTGTGTTAGATGACGTGTGCCCACCAGCTGCCTGCGCTGGGGGATGACACTCACCTACCCCCATGCAGGCAGCCGCTGGGCGAGTGCCATCTTCCATGTGGGTGGCTAGCAAGCGCAAGTGAGATGATGCACGCCCACCAAGAGAGCATGCACGCTCGCGGGTCTCCCGTGCACGAGATGATACATGCCCAACGGCCACCCACGTGGGAGATGACGTGCGGGAGATGGCGAGCGCCTGCCAGTCACCTGCGCTGGGGGATGGTGCACACCCGCCAACCACCCGCACAGAAGAGATGACGCGTGCCCCGCTGACCCTGGGGGGGACGTGTGCCCCACCACCTGCAGCTTTGGGTTTCCCTGGAAAACCAGAGAAGATGATCACCTATACAACGGATCGTTGAAAGTCACTGTGAGTTGTCTACTTGATGACACTTACAGTGGCAGCATGTCCAAGAGGACCAACATCCTAAATGCACCACATATTTTGATCTGTTGAATGCTTCTGCCAAAAGATGTTTAGACCTGGGCGGAGCCTGTTCACAATTTTCAGGTTCCCTTTGCCATTTAAAAAGGGGGAGGGAAGTGACACCTACTTCAAATTATAGTATGACCGCTTATGGGGGGTTTAAAAGTGGTGGTGCTGGAATTGGAGATGCTGTCCCTGGCCACACACTCCTCGGTCAGGTGAGTGGACCAGATTAGTGTAGGGGCAAGAAGAGGGGAGTGTACCAGCCAGCCCATGGGGGCTGTTGCCCTGCTTGGGACGGGTTGTCTTCAGCCCTTGGCTCGGGGAGAGCCGTCACGGCCCTCTGCCTGGGGTGGGCTGTCCTCAGCCCTCAGCTCAGGGCGAGCCATCACGGCCCTCAGGGTGAGCTCCTCAGTCCCCAGATTGTGCCATCTGAACCCTGGGTAGGAAAAAAAATGCCTAGGGTATCCAGAGAATTTTATCTAGGCTACTTTCTGCCACCCTCTGCCCCAGTAAACCTGAAAGCAACACCCCCAAAACCCCTCTATTTGTAACACACAAATTTGTTCTCTCTAGGTTTGCTCCCTTTCCTACAGGTAACCTTACCACTGACTTTTACTTCAGACCTGGCCCCGAACCCAGTGCCAGTGACAAAAATGAAATACAACTGCCAGCTAAAGAAGCAAAGGAGGATGGAGCCTCTGGGTTCAACCAGCCATCCCCACTGGACCCACCTGGGAAAACACTTTGCAGTCCAGAGGGGAGCAAATGACAGGAAAATATCTTCTAACAGAACAAGAAGGCATGCAGCCTTAACCCAAGATCACCAGTAAGGTGATAAAGTGTCCTCCCTTCCCCCCTTTACATCAATGCCCCCGTTCAGCATGAAGAAGCCAGAGAGTCAGCATCCAGTTTCCAAATCAGTAAGACAGTTGATTTAACTACCATTGGAAAATGCTTGTCATTTTCCTGTAGCATCTGGTTCCCACTGGATCACTTTCATTTCCTTCACCTGCTCCCCCACCAACCAATTTCTGCAGCTCTGCAACTGCATCCCTGCCCATCCTCACCCTTCTGCCCCCAACCCTCACCTCCTTGTACCCCCAATTTGTTTTTTTTCCCCATAAAAGTTTAAAAAAATAGGGAGAAAAAAAAGAATTAAAAAATGTTGTGATGTCTTACATGAAAATTGGTTTCTTTCCTTTAGTATTTCTCGGATGTATTATTTATCTAATTCTAGATCACTGAACCACAATGTCACATTAATTTAAATCTTCAAATAAGTGTTTTTTTAAATTAAAATGTGTTCTTTCAAGAACTGATAGTTGAGAAATAGTTTTTATTTATTCTATAGGTGGTTGTAGAAATGCTTCTCTAAAGCAGGCATTCTTTTGGTGTGGAAGCCACTGTACAAAGATAACTGCTGTCAGTGCCATACATGCTCAGAGTAGGACACATTCGTAACTGATGACATGAGGCCAAGATGAGACAAACTGAAATTTACTCCTTGACCAGGTCTTTCAGCTCAGTGCTAGTCTGGTTAAAGATTGTCCAAATAAGAAAAATAATTCTACAAATACAGCATGAAATTCTTTTTTCCAATGGCTACCCTTCAGATTGTTAAGGAAAAACAGTTTGGAAAAGCTACCAACGTACTACTATTGTTCCCATATCCAAAAATGGTGATTCAACAGAATGTGGAACTTAATGAACAATTCATTAATATCACATGAAAGCAAACTTATCACAAAGATTATTAAAAATTGTCCAGAACTGCCAGAAAGTCAAGCTGTATTTAGGACAGGTCATGGGGGCAGGGATATAATTACTAATGTTAGATGGATCTGGGCTGAAAGCAAAGAATATAAGAAGTATGTCTATCTGTGTTTTATTGACTATGAGAAGGCATTTGACTGCATGAATTACAACTAATTATGGCTAATATTGAAAATAATAGGAATCTCAGAACACTTAATTGTGCTGTGTGAATCTTCTACGAAACTTCTACCTAGACTAAGAGGTTGTTGGCTGAACAGAGCAAGAGAACACTGCATAATTTAAAATAAAGAAAAGTGTACATCAAGGTTATATTCTTTCCTCATACTTATTCAATCTGTATGCTGAGCAAATAATTTGAGAAGCTAGATTACATGAAGAAGAATGGTATCAGGCTTGGACTTAGCAACAATCTATGTTATGTATATGACACAACCTTGCTTTCAGAAAATGTTGTTGTTTTTATGTGTCATCAAGTCAATTGTGACTCAGAGTGACCTTATGCATTATAGCTCCGAACCCTGCCTTATCCTGAGCCAGTCTCACAGTTGTATCAATCCCTCTCGTCCTGGGTCTTTCTCCTTTGTGCTGTCCCTCCATCCTTCAAAGCATTATGTTCTTTTCCAAGGACTGGTCCTTCTCGACAGCATGCCTAAAGAATGTCAGATGGAGCTTCAAAATGCTTGCCTCCAAGGAGGAACTTTGCTTCACCCTTTACAGGGCAGACTTGTTTGTTCTATTGGCATTCTATCATATATTCAGTACTCTGCTCCAGCACCACAACTCAAAGGCATCAATTCTTCTTCCTTGATGTTTATTCATTGTCCAGCTCCCTAATACATAGCAAGTAATTGAGAAGACCATGGCCTGGATCAGGCGTACCTTAGTCTCTAGTCTGATATTATTGCCATTTTGCACTCATCCTGCCCCCACCTGGTTGTCCTGCCCCTGTATTTGCTCTGAGTGCCAACATTACTAGAGAAAAGAAAGATAAAGAGCAGACAGAAGAGGCCAGTGATCTGAGCTATCATATGTGGGTTAGTTATGGGAAGAGGGGGATGACGTGCAGATAGGTCTGGATGAGGGAACGAGAGGAAGACTGGTTGAGTGGGGAGGGAGGACTGGACCACAACACATGCACTGAATGGGGAGGCAGTACCAACACAGTCTTTCATATGTTCTTTGGGTGAAATATGTGTTTGTCAAATATTGTTCTAAATCCCAAATTAAGGCAGACTAAGAAGAAGGATTGGCCTTCCACTTCTAAGATAACAGGTTTTTGAAAACCCTATGTATATGCTGTGTAGATAGGTTTTTCTTGGCCCAAGAACCACAGGCCTGAGGGCTCGAACGGATTCTTTGAGGTTCTGGGGTCTTCAATGTTACTTGGAAAATGGGCAGAGAGTTTTATGGACCTTTTAGCTGTCCAACTTCTCCGCCAGTCAAGGTTTCTTTATGCCCCCTCTATGCGACCTGAGGAACAGATATACCAGTTATACAGGACACATCACCATCGCTCGGGAAATATTACCACTAAACTTCAGAGACACTGGTCACAACATAAGAAACTACTAGCAGCTGACATGTTGGAATCACAGGAGCCAAGGACTCTTCAGATATAAGCTATCAGATCAAAGGCTGGTCAACGGGAGATAGATTTAAAAGGAGTGGGTAGAAGTGGATGGGTATCCTGGTGGATGGTGGAGCAGGGAAATAGGTGGGTAAGAACATGTGTGCCAAAGGCAGGGACAACACTGACACTAATGGTGAACTCCACAATAAGGGATATATCTTTTACTTTTTCTATAAAATGCTGGTTTGTCTGGTACTTCTCTAAATCCAAACATTCAGATTAAGACAGACTAGGAAGAAGGATTGGCCATCCACTTCTGAAATAGCAGCCCTCTGAAAACCCTATGTACAACAGAACACAAGTAGATAACAGGGCAACTGAGGTTGAGTTTTCAAGTATGGAAATACAAAGGAAGAGGAACAGTTGTAAGCAGACACTAGTGATTGGGACATGGAATGTGAGAACCATGGATGTAGGAAAATTAGATATTGTTAAGGAACAAATGGAACGTATAAATATTGACATACTAGGTGTTGGTGAGATGAGATGGACTGGCATGGGGTATTTTGAGTCCAATGATTATATACTACTCCGGAGATGAAAAGTGAGGAAAAATGGAGTTGCTCTCATAGTTAAGAAAGTCATTGCTAGATCCATCTTGAAGTACAATATTGTGAGTGACAGAATAATATCCATACACATACAAGGAAGTCCAATGAATACCATTATCATTCAGATATATGCACCAACAACCAGAGCCAAGGAGGAGGATATAGAAGATTTTTACCAACTTTTACAATTGGAGATCGATCAAACATGTAATCAAGATGCATTGATAATAATGGGTGACTGGAATGAAAAAGTTGGGAACAGAGAAGATTCAGTGGTTGGAAAACATGAAGTTGGTGACAGAAATGGAGCTGGAGAGAGAATGATTGAATTTTGCACAATCAATGACTTATTCATAGCAAATACGTTTTTTAGGAGACATAAACGCAGGTTATATACATGGATTTCACCTGATGGTATGCATAGGAATGAGATCGATTAATCTGTGGAAAGAA
>NW_006399991.1:1429175-1438509 GCF_000299155.1 Elephantulus edwardii | reverse complement strand
TGGAAACTATAGAACAATCTCACTCATTTCACATGCAAGCAAGATTCTACTGAAAATTATCCAAAAATGACTGGAACAGCACATCAGCAGAGAACTACCAGAAGTTCAGGCTGGGTTTAGAAGGGGTCGTGGTACTAGGGATATTGTAGCTGATGTTAGATGGATCTTAGCTATTGTAGCTGATGTTAGATGGATCTTAGCTGAAAGCAAGGAATACCAGATGAATGGGAATCCCAGAACACTTGATCATGCTAATGAGAAACCTATACTTGGGCCAGGAGTCAGTCGTCAGAACAGAGCAAGGGAACACTGCATGGTTCAAAATTGGGAAGGGCTTACTCCAGGGATGTTTTCTATCCTTATACCTTTTCAACCTGTATGTAGAACAAATTATCCAGGAGGCTGGGCTTTCTGAGGAGAAATGTGGGGTCAAGATTGGTGGAAGATCTATCAACAATCTGCATTATGCAGATGGCACAACCCTACTTGTGAAAACTGAGGAGAACCTTAAATGCTTGCTGCAGAGGATCAAGGACTGCAGCCTCCAATATGGATTGAGGCTCAGTGTCAAGAACACAAAGATTCTCACCACTGGGCTAATTGGCAGCATCAGGATGGATGGTGAAGAGATTGAGATTGTTCACAGCTTTAGTTTGCTTGGCTCCACGATCAACACTCTTGGCACCAGTAGCCAGGAAATTAAAAAGCGTATTGCCACGGGAAAATCTGCTGTTAAGGACCTCTCCAAAGTACTGAAGAGGAATGGTGTCTCTCTGGAGACTATGGTGCATCTGATAGAGGCCATGGTCTTTGCAGTCACTTGTTATGCATCAGAGAATTGGACAATGACCAAGGAGGATAGAAGGAGAATTGATGCCTTTGAGTTGTGGTGCAGTAGAAGAGTGTTTTGAGTACCATGGACTGCTAGGAAAACAAACAGATTCATCCTGGGAAGGGTTAAACCGGGTTGCTCCTTGGAGGCAAGGATTCTTAGGCTCCATCTAACATACTTTGGACATATTGTAAGGAGAGACTGGTCCTTGGGAGGGTGGAGGGACAGCGCAGGAGGTGAAAGCCCTCTATGAGGTGGATTGATTCAGTACTCGGGTAATCGGGATGGGAGTGTCAGAGACAGTGCAATTGGCACAGTACGGAGCAGAGTTTAGGGCTGTTGCACATAGGGTCACTATGAGGCGTATGCGACTTGACAGCACATAACAAAAACAACCACAGCAACATGTATATGCTGAAAATGAGGAGGACTTCAAACACTTTGCTGCAGAAGATCAAGGACTACAGTCTCCAATATAGATTACATCTTGACATCAAGGGATAAGAATCTTCCCTTGGATCAGGCAACTTCATGAGAGATGAAGGAAAGATTGAAATTGTCAGTGATTTCATCTTACTGGGATCCACCACAGTCAACATCCTTGGTACTAGCAATCAAGAAATCAGAAGATCTGTTGCAATGAGAAAATCTGCTGACAAGGACCTCTTTAGAGTAATAAAAAGCCAATTTAAAGACTAGGATGTTCCTGATTCTAGTCATGGTCTTTTCAATTACTTCTGTGCATTTGAAGTTTGGGTAATGACTGTGGATGACAGAAGAAGGACCAATGTCTTTGGGTTGTCATATTGGAGAAGATTACTACATATCCTGTAGACTGCCAAAAACACAAACTTGTCTTGGAGAAAGTGCAACCAAAGAGTTGGTTAGAGTCAAGGGTGGTGAAACTTCATCTCACACATTTTGCACATGTTGTTAGGGAAGGTCAGTCCTTGGAAAAATATGCATGGAAAGGTCAATTTAAGAGAGGAAGACTTCAACACGATGGATTGACACAATGACTAGAGCAATGGGTTTAAGTATATCAGAGGTGACAAGGATGGCACAGGTTAAAGTAGGGTTTAGATCTGTTGTTTATAGCGTGACTAAGAGTCATAGTCAATCTGACAGTACTTAACTACAGCAACAATCACACTAAAGCCTTAAATAATAGAAGAAAGGAAAGAGAAAGAAAAAATGGAGGAAGAGAAGGGATCACAAAACCTTTCATATGTCCCATTTCCAACAAAACTTCTCAAGACATAGGCAAGGACAGCCACTTAGAAGAATGAAACAAACTGGCAAAAACAGGCATGAGAAGAGTAGATGATTGGCCTACTTTTTAAAAGATTTAAAAAACAACTGTTACAAATATGTTCAAAGAATGAGAGGAAAACATAAACAGGACCTAAAGAACATTAATAAAATAATTAAGAAACAAAATAAGAATATTAAAAAAGAAAAAGAAGTATGAAAAGAAACAGAACAGAAATCCTGGATCTGAAAAGTAAAACTGAAATTTAAAATTCTCTCTATGGTCTAGTGGTTACAAGCTGTGCTGCAATCCCAAAGGCACAGGATTCACACCTACCAGCTGCTCTATGGGTGTAGGATGGGCAGTCTCCTCCTGTGGGTTTTACTGCCTCTGAAAACCCATTAGAAGGTCAACTATGGGTTGATTCTTATTTGATAGCACATGACAGCAACTAGATGGATTCAACAGAAGATTTGGACTAGCTGAAGAATCAGTGAATCTTAAGATAGGACAATTAGAATTATGTGTTTAAAGAAATAAAAGGAAAAAGAATAAAGCAAAAGTAAATATAAAAAAATCATGGGACAGCATTATGCAAACCAATATAAACATCATGACAGTGCTTATGCAGAAGAGAAAGAGAAAAGAGCAGAAACAGTATTTAAGGAGATAATGGTCAAATGATTTGCCAAATTTGACAATATTAATTTATACATATAAGAAGCCAAGTAAAACCTCAAGTAAGCTAAACTCAAAGAGATTCAGGACAAGAGATATTGCAATCAAACTACCAAAAATATAAGACATCTTGAAATTAGGCAGAGAAAAGAGAATATTTAAGACTAGGATTTCTTCTTAACCATAGGATGAAGAAAAGAAGGGGATTCAAAGTATAAAGAAAATTGCTCACACAACAGACTTCTGGTCCTGGTATAGGTTTCACAAGAGCACCATTAAGTGCTCTGGGACCCCCATTCTTTTCTTTGTTAGCCACAATTTGCTACGATCTACATAGTCAAATGCCTTCACATATTCAATAAAGCATAAATAGATCAAAACAAAACACAACCAAAAAGCAAAGCAAAACAAACACACACGTACACACACACACACACACACACACACACACTTATAAAGAAAAAAAAATTTATTGACAAATCCTGTTCTTGGGAACAGTCTTTCAAAAATAAAATGTTCAACTTTATGAGGACACGTCAAACTGTCTTCCAGAATGGCTGCACCATTTTACAATTCCACCAACAGTATATAAGAGTTTCCACCTTTCCACATCCTCTCCAACATTTATTGTTTGTTGTCCTATTAAACTTTGCCTATTAAACTGCTCCTGGGGTGAGATGGTACCTCATTGTGGTTTTGATTTGCATCACCCTTATTTGCCAGTGATTTTGAGCATTTCTTCATGTGTCTGTTGGCCATACGAATGTCTTCCTCTGTGAAAGTCTTTCTATGTCCTTTGTCCATTTTGTAAATGTCTTTTTCTTGTAGAGGCCCTGTAGGATTGTGCAAACTTTTGTTATGAGACTCTTGTCTACAATGGTATTGTCAAATGTTGTTTGTTTGTGTTTTTACCCCCAGTTGGTTTTCCTTTCATTCTGTTGGGAAAAAAGTTTTTTATGAGCACAGATTTAATCTTTAGAATGTCTCTTTCATCAATTTTCACCTCTCCAGATTGTGCATTTCAGTCTTTTTATACAATAGACTAAGCCTTCTAAGCTTGGTTCCAGTTTGTTTCTTATGAACTTTACGGTTTTAGACTTTACTCCCAGATCTCTGATCCACTTTGAGTTGACTTTTGTGTCTGGTATGAGATGTGGATTCTGTTTCAGTTTTCTGCAGGTAGCAGTCCAGTTTTGCCAGCACCATTTGTTGAAGTATAACAAGAGTCCAGAATGAAGATTGCATAGTGGAGTGCACTTGGGGGAAGGGGGGGGGGAGATTGTATACCAGTGAAAGAATTTTTCTTTTACTTTTCAAGAGAAGAGTGAATTGGGGGAGAGGGGTGGGCAGGGAGAAAAAAAATGCAACAATGAATGAAAGGAAATCCAAAATCTATGTAAACGTTCATTAAAATAAATTTAAAAACCCCCAAACAAAATAAATATTGATAGTTACATGTTATTTTAGCTAAAAATTCTTTGAGTCTTAAAACAACAACAACAACAGCAGAGGTTATGATTTCTCCATTTGATAAGTTTTATTTTCTTGTCGAGTATCAGTTCACCATAGATAGATAGGTCCATTTCTGAATTCTCTGTTCCATTGGTCTATGTGCCTGTCATTGTACCAGAACGAAGCTGTTTTGGGTACTATCTCTGTGTAGTAGGTTTTGAGGTGAGGGAGTGATATGCCTCCCACTTTGTTTTTGTTTTTCAGAAGTGCTTTGCTTATTCAAGGTCTTTTTCCTCTCCAAATAAACTTGACAGTGTCCCTTTTCATCTCCTTGATGCATGAATTTGGTATCTGGATTGTGATTGCATTGAACATGTAGATTGTTTTTGGTAGGATTGCCATTTTCATGATATTGAGTCTTCCTACTCATGAACAAAGAACATTTATTTATGTTTTTTATTGTTTCTTACATAAATGTTCTGTAGTTTTCATTGTACGAGTCTTTTGTGTCTCTAAGTTGATTCCCAAGTATCTCAATTTGTGGTTGACCATTTGGGCATGTGGCCAAAAAGGACCAATCCTTGGAGAAGGATGTCATGCTCAGAAGGGTGGAGGGACAGTGCAGAAGAGAAAGACTCTGGATGAGATGGATTAATATGGTAACTATGGCAGTGGGGGTAAGTGTGTCAGAGTCAGTGAGACTGGCTCAGGACAGGGCAGACTTCAGACCTGTTGTACATAGGATTACTGTGAGTTGCAGGCAGCTCAAGAGGACATAACAACAATTGTAAATGATATTGCTTTCTTGGTTTTCTTCTCTGAGTTCTCTTTGTTACTCTAGAGGAATCTATGAGGAGAGGCGTGGCGTTAGGATTGGTGGACGATCTATCAACAATCTGTGTTATGCAGATGACACAAACTTGCTCGCTGAAACTGAGGAGGACCTCATGCACTTACTGCAGAGGGTCAAGGACTGCAGCCTTCAATATGGACTGAGGCTCAGTGTTAAGAAGACAAAAATTCTCACCACTGAACCAATTGGTAGCATCAGGATGGATGGCAAAGAGATTGAGATTGTTCACAGCTTCAGTTTGCTTGGCTCCACAGTCAACACTCTTGGCACCAGTAGCCAGGAAATAAAAAAACGTATTGCAATGGGAAAGTCTATGGTTAGGGACCTCTCCAAAATACTCAAGAGCAACAGTGTCTCTCTGGAGACTAAGGTCCGCCTGATACAGGCCATGGTATTTGCAATCACTTGTTATGCATCAAAGAGTTGGACAATGACTAGGGAGAATAGAAGGAGAATTGACGCCTTTGAGCTGTGGTGCTGGAGAAGAGTATTGAATGTACCATGGACTGCCAAGAAAACAAACAGATTCATCGTAGAGAGGGTTAAACCAGGCTGCTCCTTGGAGGCAAGGATTCTGGGGCTTTGTCTGACATACTTTGGACATGTTGTAAGGAGAGACAGTTCTTTGGAGAGGGACATCATGCTGGGTAGAGTGGAGGGACAGCGCAGGAGGGGAAGACCTTCTATGAGGTGGATTGATTCAGTGACTGGGGTACTCGGGATGGGTTTGCCAGGGGCAATGAGATTGGCACAGGATAGAGCACGGTTTAGGGCTGTTGTACATAGGGTTGCTATGAGTCGCATACGACTCGACGGCACATAACAACAACAACAACAACAACATCCTGACAATCTACTAAATTGATTCACTGTCTTAACCGGGTTGGAATTTTTTTTAATACATTTTTATTTTATACTGGTTTGTTTACAAAGTTCGTACACATTGCTTTTTACACCAGATATTCCCCATTTCCATAACCACCCCATCCTCCACCCATCCAATTGTGTGACTCTATGATTTCCCTCCCTGTCCATCCTCACCCCTCTCTTCCTCCCCTTCCCTTTTTGGAGCCTCATACAAGTTTTACTAGTTATCTTTCTATTCCTACAGTAATAGTTTTGTACAGTATTTTTCCTTGTGGGACCAAGTTACTTTACTTAGAAATAATGCCATCTAGTCCCTCCCAAGTTACGTAGTGATTTTTAAATTCATTGCTCCTGTGTGCTGTATAATATTCCATCAAATGAATATACCACAATTCCTCAACCCATTCGATAGTGGTTGGACATTTGGGCTGTTTCCATGATTTGTGATGGTGAGTAACTAATGAACATTGCTGTTATGAACATTGATATATAAACCTCTTTTTGTGCCTCATTCTCATTTACTCAGAGTATATTCTAAGTAATGGAATAGCAGGGTCATATGGATTTCTGTGTTCAGCTTTTTTAAAGTTTACCAAACTGCCTTCCAGAGGGTTGTACAATTTTAGAATCACACCAACAGTGTATAAGAGTTCCTATCTCTCCACCTCCTCTCCAACATTTGTTACTTACTGTCCTGTTAAACCTTGCCACTGCTACTGGGGTGAGATGCTATCTCATTGTGGTTTTGATTTGCATCTCATTGCCAGTGGTTTTGAACATTTCTTCATGTGTCCCAGACAGGGTTTTTTGTTTGTGTTGTTGCTGTTGTTGAGTCTCTGGGGTTTTCTGGGTACACTATCATATAATCTGCATATAGCGATAGTTTAACCATATTTTTGCTGGTCTGGATGCCTTTAATATCCTTCTCTTGTTGTATTGCCCTAGCAAGCACTTCTGATGCAATATTGAATAGAAGTGGTGACAGTAGGCATCCTTGTCTGGTCCCTGTTCACAAGAAAAATGCTTTTAGTCTTTCTCCATTGAGAATGATTTTGACTCTTGGTTTTGCATATATACTATCTTGAGGAAATTTTCTTATATTTCTATTTCCAGAGTGTCATAATCAGGAAGGGGCATTGGATTTTGTCAAATGTCTTTTCTGTATCAATTGCTAGGATTATATGGTTCTTGTTATTTGCTTTGTTTATGTGGTGAATCACGTTGATTGTTTTTCTTATGTTGAACCATCTTTGCACATCTGTTATGAATTCTACCTGGTCAGGATGTATTTTTTTTAATATGCTTTGGATCCTATTGGCCGGAATTCTGTTAAGGATTTTTGCATCTATGTTCAGGAGAGATATAGGTCTGTAGTTTTCTCTTTGGTAATATCTTTGCTTGGTGTTGGTATTAGGATTATGCTTGCTTCATAGAATGTCTCTGGGAGTGTTCCTGCCTTTTTATTTTTTTATGCAATTTAAGTATAATTGTTGATAAATAATCTTGTATCAATGTTTGGTAGAATTCAGCCGTGAAACTATCTGGCCGAGGACTTCTTTTGTGGGGACATCTTTTTCTGACCTCCTAAATTTCTTCTTTTGTGATAATCTTGCTTGAGTGTTCTTCATGTGCCCATGTCAATCTGGATAGATCACGAGTTTCTAGGAATTTGTTTATTTCCTCTAGGTTTTTAAATTTATCAGAGTATAGTTTTCACAATATTCTAATGTTATAGATTTAATTTCCTCTGGTTCTGTTGGGATGTCACCTCTATCATTCCTTAATTGAGTTATTAGTGTCTTTTCCTTTCTTTTCTTTTGGTAAGTTTACCAATAGTTTGTCAATTTTATTTCTCCTTTTGAAAAACCATCTCCTGATTTTGTTGATGGTTTCAATTGTTTTTCTGTTTTCTATCTCATTGCTTTCAGCTATTGTTCTTAAAACTTCCTTTCTTCTAGAGGCTGTTGAACCATCCTTGCATACCTGTTATGAATCCCACTTGGTCTTGGTGAATTATTTTTTTTATGTTTCATTGGAATCTATTGGCTAGGATTTTATTTACAATTTTTGTGTCTCTGTTCAAAAGATAATGGCATATAGTTTTCTATTTTGGTGGTGTCCTTTCTTGGCTTTGTTATCAAGGATATGTTTGCTTCATAGAATGAATCTGGGAGAATTCCATATTTTTCTATTTTCTGAAATAGTTTATGTAGAATTGGGGACACTTCTCTGAATGTTTGCTAAAATTCACTTGAAAAACCATTTGGTCGAGGACTTTTTTTGACTGGAAGTTGTTTTATGACCTTTTCAATTTCTTTTTTAATGGGTCTGTTCAGGTGTTCAGTTTTGGTTTGTGTCAGTTTGGGTAGGCTGTGCATTTCTAAGTCTTTGTCCATTTTTTCTAGGTATTCATATTTGTTTGAATATAGTGTTTGATATTATTCCATTAATAGCCTTTATATTTTAATTGGTTCTATTGTGATATTGCCCATTTCATCTCTTATTTGTATTATTTGTGTCTTTTCCTCCTTTTCTTTTGTTAGTTTTGTCAGTGGTTTGTTGATTTTATTGACCTTTTCAAAGAACCAACTCCTTGTTTTATTGATGTCTTCAATTGTTTTTCTGTTTTCTATTTAATTTATTTCTCTAATTTTTATAATTTAAGTTTTTTAAGAGGGTGTTAGGTTTTCTTTCTGTTCTTTTTTAATTTCTTAGGGATGTTGAGTTAGAGAGTCAATGGTCATTTCCCCCCCCTGCCTTTTGAGTGTTTGTTTATTGCTATAAATTGACCTCTGATTATGGCTTTGGTTGTTTCCCAGAGTTTTTGTTAAGTGGTGTTTTCATTGTCATTTGTTTCAAGAAACTTTTTAATGTCATTTTTAATTTCTTCTAGTAACCAGTCATAATCAAGCAAGATGTTGTTCAGCTTTCAAATGTATAGTTTTTTTCCCTTCTTTATCCTCTTGTTAATTAATTTCTAATTTTGTAGCATTGTGGTCTGAGAAGATGCTTTGTATTATTTCTACATTTTTTAATTTATTGATGCTTGCCTTGTGACCTAAAATGTGATCAATTCTGGACAACATTCCATTCACCTTGGAAAAGAAGATATACAGAGCTTTTTTTGGGTGCATTAGCATATAAATATCTATGATATTAAGTGAGTTTATTGTGTGCTTTAATTGCTCAGTATCTTTGTTAGTTTTAACTTTTCTTGAGAGTGGTGTATTGAAGACTCCAAGTACTATAGTAGTGTTGTCTATTCCCTTTTTCAGTTTTGTTAATGTCTGTCTTGTATATTTTGCAGCTCTATCATCTGAGAAGAATGGGAATCCCAGAACATTTAATTGTGCTAATACGAAACCTATACTTGGACCAAGAGGCAGTAGTCAGAACAGAG
>NW_006399991.1:1426913-1428340 GCF_000299155.1 Elephantulus edwardii | reverse complement strand
GTGGTTGGCGCAGGATAGAGCAGGGTTTAGAGCTGTTGTGCATAGGGTCGCTATGAGTCGGAAACGACTCGATGGCACATAACAACAACAACATCATTTGGTGCATAGTTATTTATTATTGTATATCCTCTGGTCTTATTGACCCTTTAAGCATTATGTAGTGACCTTCCTTATTTTTTGTGATGGTTTTTGCATTGAAATTTATTTTATCAGATATTAATATCATTATTCCTGCTTTTTTTTCGTTGCCATTTGCTTGATATATTTTTCCCCATCCTTTTATATTTAGGCTTTCTTTATCTTCATTTTCAAGCGTATGTCTTATAGATAGCAAATGATGGATTTTGTTCTTTTATCCAATCTGCTACTTTTTTACTCTTCAGTGGTGCATTTAAACCATTCACATTCAGTGTGATTATGAGAGGCAAAGTTTTACTGAATTCTTTTTAGTGTTGTTGCCTGCTACTTTGGTCCATCCTGCTTTTTGTGGCACTTCTGTAAGAAGGACATCTCTGAGTCTTCCTGCAATGCTGCTTTTGTTTTTACAAACTCCTTAGGTTCTATTTTTCTGGGAATATGTTATCTCTCCTTCATATTTAATGGACAGTTTTGCTGGGTACATTATTATTTTGGAAGCAGGAGTGGCATACACTTCCTAAATAACATGTCTCAGAACCCTTATGAACTTTGATAAATGTCAATTGTTGTAGAGGGGCTTCATGCCTTTTGTTCATAGTATTAGGATCACTGTGAGGCATGCTCAACTTGAAGGCAATCAACAACAACAACAACAATCAACAACAGTATTCTTGGTTGACAGTTGTATTCTTTGAGTGCTTGATATATGCCATTACACTGTCTTCTTGCTTGCATGATTTCTGCTGAGAAATCAGCACTTAATCTTATGTATAGGTTACTCTTTGTTTCTCTCTCACTGCTTTCAGAATTCTCTTCTTATCTTTGGTTCTGGCAAATTTGACTATGTTTTGCCCTGGTGTTTTTCTTTTGGGGTCTCTTCTATATGGTGTTCGCTCATCTTCGTGAATGTATATTCTCTCATTCTTCAGTATGCCTGAGAAGTTTTCTTCTAGTAATTCTTTCACAACTTTTTTGGTCCCTTTACTTGCTTCCTCCTGTTCTGGGATTCCAATGATGAGCATGTTCATTCTCTTGATGGTGTCCCACATTATTCTTAGATTTTCTTCTTTTTCCTTCCTCTTTGATTCTGCTTTTTGCTCTCGTTCATCAATGGTGACAATTCTATCTTCTATTTTACTTGTTCTGTTTTCCATCTCATTAACTCTTGTTCATGTGTCCCTCCCGCAGGTTGACAGCATCTAAAACATTGAACCTCATATTTTGGATTATGATTTCTTGTTTTTCCAGTGCCTCTAATGCCTCACTTGTTTTATCTGCTTTTTTTTTAA
>NW_006399991.1:1409832-1411093 GCF_000299155.1 Elephantulus edwardii | reverse complement strand
TTCCTCCTATTTTTTGTTTGTAGTATCCTGTAATTCTTCAAGTTTGTCTTTCATCCATTGAAAATATTCAATCATTGTTCTTTTAAATTCTGTGTCAGAACGTTCCATCAGATCTTCTGGCTTCAGGAAATCCATCGATACTCTGTCACCCTTTGGGTGTGATATCTTGCTTTGTGCTTGTGTATTGTGTGGGACAGCTTGCTTTCTTTGAGACATTATTATGTTCTTGATGAAGATAATGCTCTAGAGATCAGTTGGGTAGCTATCCCACTTGTGCTTTTCTCCGAACGTCTGACTCTAGGGAAAGGTCAGTTTAGAGCCTGTGAGAGCAGCCTGTGGTAGGTAAGATAATAGGTCAAGGTGCTCAGGATTGAAGGCAGGTTCATTAACCAGATGTGTAGACACAGGTGTGGAGCCAAATAGGGGTAGGGCATACACGTGGTTGCGGCAATCACAGGGGCAGGTCAACCACTTGGGGGACCTCACTCAGGCCTCAGTTGTCTGGGTGTGCTTACAATTGGGGTCCCTATTCAAATACCAGCTGTCTGTCTCCCACCCAGTGGTTTTCATTCACTGGCCCCTGTCCAGTGGTGCTCACGCAGTTGCCCTTGCACCGTGGCCCCTGCCCAGGAAGGCTCCTGGGTCCAAGGGGACTCAACAAGACAAAGTCAAATTCCCACCAACCCACTCACCTCTGGCTGGTCTGCAGTGTCCACAAAAGTTCTGCCAAATTATCACTGGCCCTCTCTTTCCTGGGCAGTTGGCGTGCCCTGAGAGAGCTCAATCAAATTCCCACCAGTGGGCTCACCCTTGGGAACTCTCCCAGACAATCGGCGGTGCCCAAGAAAACCCAATTAGGAGCCTACCGGCTTTTCTTGTGGCAGATCAGTCCCACAACAGCTCGATTCTTGGTTTCAGACTATGGCTATCTCCGTTGTGTGCCTTTGTGTGCTGACTCAGAATCGTATTGTCCATGGCTGTTGTGTTGCATGAAGGAGTCTCTAGTGGCCCTGGAGCACCGCCAGGGGGTGCAGGGTTGTGGCGAGGCCACCAGGGTGTGCCAAAAGTGTGGGGAGAGGGATGGTGATGGGGTGTTGTCCCTGGACACGGTGCTGTGGCAGGGATGGGGGGTGCAGGGCTTGGGCAGCGCTGGGAGTTAGGGGTTGCAGTCTGTTCCCAGATATTAAGCTGCCAAGTCACCAGTCCTCAGCAAATAAGACTTAGTGCCCCGCATCGCCCTTCTTGTTCTTTCTTTCTCTCT
>NW_006399991.1:1403400-1409730 GCF_000299155.1 Elephantulus edwardii | reverse complement strand
TTCTTTCTTTCTTTCTTTCTTTCTTTCTTTCTTTCTTTCTTTCTTTCTTTCTTTCTTTCTTTCTTTCTTTCTTTCTTTCTTTCTTTTTCTTTCTTCTTTCTTTCTTTCTTCTCTCTCTCTCTTTCTTTCTTTCATCTCAGCAAACTTAACAGTAGGACTAGAAAGGAAGAAATAGAATAAATTGCCCCATCCCACCCCATGGCATAGGAAACTTTGCCACAGGCAGGGTGAGTTGGCCTCCCTATCTGTGTGAGTGTGTTGAATTCCTCAACTGAACCAAGTACTCCAGTGAGCCAAGGGATCTGACAGAAATCCAAGCAGAGTGAGTAGCCTTTTTCTTTTTCAGAGCAGTGAGTTACCCAGCCAAGGTAAATGATCAAAAGCCCATTAGAGCACCAGGCAAGAAAAAAAGTCTATCACAGTAATAATATTCCAACAAAGCAATCAAAACACAAAATCAATGAGTTTCCTGAAACCAGAAAGTCTGATGGAATTCTCTGACAAAGAATTCAAAAGAATAATGAATATTTTCAATGGGTAAAAAAAACTCCTCAGTTTCGGCAAGCAGGGTTGTGTCAGCTGCATAATGTAGACTGTTGATGAGTCTACCTCCCATCCTGATGCCACACTTCTCACAGAATCCAGCAATAATAATCTGTCCCGCATATATATTGAAAAGATATGGAGATAGGAGGCATCCTTAATGCACACCCTTTCCAATTTTGAACACTGTTGTGTTTCCTTGCTCTGTTCTGATGACTGCCTCCTGGTCCAAGTATAAGTTTCACATAAGCACAATTAAGTGTTCTAGGATTCCCATTCTTCTCAGAGTCAGCCACAGTTTGTTGTGATCCACATAATCAAATAACTTTGCATAGTCAGTGAAACACAGATAGACATTTCTCTGGTACTCTCTGCTTTCAGCCAAGATCCATCTGACATTAGCTATAATATCCCTAGTGCCACAGCTTCTTCTAAATACAGCCTGCACTTCAGGCATTTCTCTGTTGATGTGCTGTTCCAGTAATTTTTGGATAATCTTCAGCAGAATCTTGCTTGCATGTGATACCAATGATAATGCTTGATAATTTCCACACTCTGTCAGATCACTTTTTTTTTGGAATGGGAGCTGAAGCACTTGCTGCTGAGGGTCAAGGACTGCAGCCTTCAATATGGATTGAAGCTCAGCATCAAGAAAACAAACATTCTCACCACTGGGCCAATTGGCAGCATCATGATGGATGATGAAAAGATTGAGATTGTTGACAACTTCAGTTTGCTTGGCTCTACAATCAACACTCTTGGTACCAAGCGGCCAGGAAATTAAAAGATGAATTGCATTGGGAAAGTCAGCTGTCAAAGACCTCTCCAAGGTACTGAGGAACAACTATGTCAGTCTGGAGACTCAAGTGTGCTTGATTCAGGCCATGGTCTTTGCAATTACTTTGCATAAGAGAGCTGGACAATGACTAGGGATAATAGAAGGAGAGTTGATGTCTTTGAGCTTTGATGCTGGAGAAGAGTATTGAATATACCATGGAGCGCTAGGAGAACAAACAATTTCACCCTAGAGAGGGTGAAGCCAGGCTGCTCCTTGGAGTTAAGGATTCTGAAGCTCTGTCTGACATACTTTGGATTTGTTACAAGTCAGGATCAGTCCTTGGAGAGGGATGTCATGCTTGGGAGGGTGGAGGAATGGCTCAGGTGAGGAAGACCCTTTATGAGATGGAATGATTCTGTCACTAGGGTGATGGGGATAGGCATGTCAGAGACAATAAGATTGGCAAGGGATAGAGCAGGGTTTAGGGCTGTTGTACATAGGGTCACTATGATTCACAGGTGACTCAATGACACATAACAACAATAACACCACCACAAAAGAAAACTAGGAGAATTCCAGGATTCGACAAGAAAAAGGCAAAAGAAACTTAAGAAAATAATTCAAGACAATGCCAAGAAAACAAATGGCATATTAGAAACTCTACAAAAACAAGAAAGTACAATCCAGGATATTAAGACCAGTGCCTCAGAAAGTGTCAACATATTGGAGGGACAGATGAACAAAATTGAAGAATGAAATAGAAGACAGAGCTCACAGTACTGATCTGCTGGAGCAAAATGCAGAATCTAAAAGGAAGAAGAATGAAGGAAGCCTAAGAATAGTGTGGGACACCATAAAAAAAAATATGTGCGTGATCCCAGAATAAGAATAAGCAAAAAAAAAAAAAAGGCACTGAGAAAGTTGTGGAAGAAGAGTTACTAAAGGAAAACTTGCCTGGAATGAAGATTGAGAGAATATATATTTAAGAGGCTGAGCGAAATCCATATAGAATAGATCCCAAAAGAAAAACACCAAGACAAATCATAGTCAAATTTGCCAGAATCAAAACCAAGAAGAGAATTTTGAAAGCAGCTAGAGAAAAACAAAGATTAACTAATAACAAATAAGATTAAGTGCCAATTTCTCAGCAGAAACCATGTAAACAAGTGGAAAGGCATATATCAAACACTCAAAGAACATAACTTTTAACCAAGAATATTGTATCCAGGAAAACTGTCCATCAAAATGACAGAGAGATCAAGACAGTCTCAGAATAGCAGAAACTAAGAGAATTTAAAAAACAAAGAGAGAGAGAGAGAGACTAGTGTTGCAAGAAATGCTGAAGGAAGTCTTCCCATGGTGTTGCCACAGAAAAGAGAATGGATCAAAGTAACCAGCAACAATACCACAAAGAACCCAATAAAGTGATACCAATAAAACTTTTCCTCTCAGTAATTACAGTGAATGTGAATGGTTTCAAAGCACAAGTGAAGAGAAAAAGAGTAGCAGAATGGGTAAAAAATAAAATTATCTAATATGATATCTACAAGAGACACATTTAATAAGTGAAGATAAAAACAGACTGAAAGCAAAGGATAGGAAAAAAATCAACCCAGTAAATGGTAGCCAGACAAAAATAGAACTAGCCATGTTAATCTCCAACAAAAATAACTTTTAGAGTAAAATCTATCACAAAGGATAAGAAAGGACACTAAATAATCTTAAAGTTTCAATAGAACAAGAGGACATAACCATAATTAACAAATATGCACAAAATGATAGACTTGAAAAACACAAAAAGTAAATGTTAACAGAACTAAAAAAAAAATAGATACCACCACTATATAGTAGTAGTGGAAGTAGTAGGAGGAGATTTAGTAGGAGGAGACTTCAGTACCCCACATTCAAAGAAAGACAGGACTATAAGAAAGAAACTCAACAAAGAATTAAACTACACAATCAACCAACTTGATCTTATAGATATATACAGACTAATACACCCCCCAAAAGATCAGTATACATTCTTCTCCAGAACACCTGGAATATTCTCCGGATCGATTACATCTTATATTACAAAGCAAGCTTAAATATATTTTAAAACACAGAAATAATAGAAACTATTTTCTAAGATCACAGTGTTACAAAACTAGAAACAAACAGCAAGACTACAAAGGAAAAGAAAATCATATGCTTGGAGCTGAATAATGCCCTGCATGAACCTAAGTGGGGAAATAAAAAAGAAAGAAATGAATAAGTGTCTTGAAACAAATGAGAATGAAAGTACAATTTACCAAAGTCCCTGGGACACAAGAAAAGCAGTAATTAAAGGTCCATTCATAGTAATAAGCAAAGACATCAAAAAGAATGAAAAAATAATAATCAATTATTTAACTCAACATCTCCAAGAAGGAGTAAAAAACCAGAAAAAAAAACAAAACAAAAACCCAAACAATCTCTTTAAAAAAGGAAATTACAAAAATTAGGACAGACATAAATTCAATATAAAACAGGAAAACAATTGAAACTATCAATAAGACGAGGAGATGGTTCTTTAAAAAGGTCAGTAAAATTGACAAACCACTAGCAAAGCTAACAAAAGAAAAAACAGAGATAATCTGAGTAAGAGATAAAAGGGACAATATCACAACAGATCCAACTGAAATAAAAAGGTTACAAATAGAATATCATGAAAACCTAAACTCAAATAAATATGAAAAACTAGATGAAATTTACTAATACTCTGAAATTCGCAACCTACCCAAACTGACAGAGACTGAAGTAGAATACTTGAACACATCCATTACAAAAGAAGAAATTGAACAGGTCATAAAAATCTTCCAGCTTAAAAAAAAAAAAAAGAAAAAGTCCTGGACCAGATTATTTTACTAGTGAATTCTAGCAAACATTCAGGGAAGAGCTGTCACCAATTCTACATAAAAATTTCAGAAATTAAAAAAGATGGAATACTCCCAGGCTCATTCTATGAAGCAAATATATCTCTACTACCAAAATAAAATAAAAACACTACCAAAATAGATAACTAAAAGCCAATATTTCTTATGAACATAGATGTAAAAATCCTTATTAAAATCATGACAAGTAGAATGCAAAAATACATTAAAATAATTCATAATGACCAAATAGGATTCATAAAAGGTGTGCAAGTATGGTTCAACATAAGGAAAGCAATGTAATTCATCATGTTAACAAAGCAAAGAACAGAAAACATATGATTCTATCAAATGGTACAGAAAAGGCCTTTGACAAAATCCAACAGCTTTTCCTGATTAAAACACTCAATAAAATAGGAATAGAGAATTTCTTCAATATAGTGAAAAGTATATATGCAAAACCAAGAGCCAAAATCATCCTCAATGGAGAGAGATTAAAGGCATTCCTCTTGAGAACAGGAACTAGGCAAGAAAGTCCACTATCACCTTTCCTATTTAATATAGTTTTGGAAGTATTAGTGGGAGAAGTGAGACAAGAGAAGGAAACAGGAGGTATCTAAATTGGCATACAGTTGGCCAACTCAGCAAAGTGGCAGGGTAAAAGATCAACATACAAAAATTAGTTCAATTCCTGTAGAGTGACAAAGAGAAAATAGAAATGAAACGAAGAAAAGCAATACCAATTACAATAGCTGACCGTAAGATGAAATACTTGGGAATAAATATAACTAGAAGATTACAAAACATTACTATCACAGACAAAAAGAGATCTGGAGAAATGGGAAAACAGACCATGCTTATGGATAGGAAGACTCAATATAAAAATGACTATTCTACCAAAGGCAATCTATAAGTTCAATGCAATCCCAATGGAGACACCAATTCCATTCTTCAATGAAATGGGAAAGGCAATTTTCAGTTTTGTCTGTAATGGAAAGGGACCCCAAATAAGTAAAACATAGCTAAAAAGAGAAATAAGGTAGGAGGCATCATACTCCCTGATCTCAAATCCTACTACACAGCTGTGGTGATCAAGACAGCATGGTACTGGTACAGCAACAGACACATACATCAATGGAATAGAAATAGAAACTCAGAAATAAGCTTGACTTATGGTCAACTGATTTAGGTCAATTGAATTTTTCCCCCCAAAGAAATAACTCTTGGATTTTTTAAAGTAAAAATACTTTGCAGTTGAAATATTCATCAACTTAACACAATAATTCTTTCTTTGTAAAAAAATGTTCACTATTGATTTTTGACAAGAAGACAGTTAAGTAGGGAAAGGACAATCTCTTTAACAAGGGTGGTGGCAACATTGGAAAATCATCTGCAGAAAACTTAAGCAAGGCTCACAACTCACACTTTATACAAAAATCCAACTCACAGTGGATCAGGGACCTAGAAGTAAAAACTAAAAAGTAAAAAGACTATAAAAGTCATCAGAGAAAATTTAGGAAAAACTCTAGGAGTCCTAATCCACAACATGAATAGTCCCCTAAGTATAATGAAAAACCTGCCAGGAGAGAATAAAATAGGTGAATGGAACCATCTAAGAATCAAATCCCTATGCACATCAAAATACTTCTCCAACAGGGTAAGAAGAAAACCCACAGACTGGGAAAAAATTTGGCAATGAAATATCTGATAAGGGACTTATATCTGCACCTCAACAAGAAAAAGTAAACAATCCAAATGAATAGACATTTCACCAAAGAAAAGATTCAGATAGTAAATAAATACATGAAGGAATGTTCAAAATCACTAGCTACCAGAGAGATGCAAATCAAAACATCTATGGAATATCATCTCACCCCCACCAACAACAAACAGCAAAGTTCAACAGGGCAGTGAGATTATGGAGAGATCGGTGGGAACGTAAAATGGCACAATCACTATAGAAGGCAATCTGGCGCTTTTTCAAAAATTTGGACACAGTAATTCTGCTACTGGAATATATTGTAAAGAAACCAAAGCCATAATTCAAACAGATGTATGCACTCTCATGCTTATTGCTGCATTATTCACAAAGAGATGGAAGCAACCCAAGTGTCCATC
>NW_006399991.1:1397891-1398920 GCF_000299155.1 Elephantulus edwardii | reverse complement strand
TTCTGTATCTGCCAATTCCTTTCTATACAATGACTCAGTATATTCCTTCCATCTTCTTTTGATACCTCCTGGATCATTTAACATTCTGCCTAAAAGCATCCTTGATTGTAACAACTCGAGGTTTGAATTTGTTCTTCAGTTCCTTAAGCTTAAGAAATGCTGAACGAGTTCGGCCCTTCTGATTTTCCGACTCTAGCTCCTCGTACATTTCATTTTGCACAATCAATGACCTATTCATTGCAAACACTTTTTACAAGAAACATAAATGCAGGTTATACACATGGATTTCATCTCATGATATGCATAGGAATCAGATAGATTATATCTGCAGAAAAAACTGCTGGAGAAGCTCAATATCAGCTGTGAAAACAAGGCCAGGTGCTGATTGTGGAACACACCACCAGCTACTCATATGCAAATTCAAGCTGAAGTTGAGGAAAATTAAACTGAATCCACGGGAACCAAAATATGACTTTGAGTTCATCCCATCTGAATTTCAAAACCATCTCAAGAACAGGTTTGAGGCGTTGAACACTAATGAGCGAAGACCTGATGAGTTGTGGGAGGATGTCAAATGTATCATCCAGAAAGAGTGTAGACGGTCATTGCGAAGACAGAGGAGGAAGAAAAGACCAAAATGGATGTCAGAAGAAACTCTGAATATTGCACTGGAGTGCAGAGAAGCCAAAGCACAAGGAAGAATTCAGGATACTAAAGAGCTGAACAGACGATTCCAAAGGGCATCACGGGATGAGAAAGTAAAATATTACAACGAAATGTGCAAGGAGCTGGAGTCGGAAAATCTAAAGGGCTGAACTCGCTCAGCATTTCTTAAGCTCAAGGAGCTGAAGAACAAATTTAAACCTCGAGTTGCTATAATCAAGGATGCTTTAGGCAGAATATTAAATGATCCAGGAAGTATTAAAAGAAGACAGAAAGAATATACTGAGTCACTGTATCAAAAGGAACTGGTAGACACAGAAGAATTTAATGAAATCACATATGAGCAAGAGCCTATGGTGATGAAGG
>NW_006399991.1:1393991-1396422 GCF_000299155.1 Elephantulus edwardii | reverse complement strand
ATTCTATTCCATTCTATTCTATTCTATTCTATTCTATTCTATTCTATTCTATTCTATTCTATTCTATTCTATTCTATTCTATTCATTAGACATTATTTGCATGACAACAGTCCGGTATAAGAAGTGTATAGCAAAGTGGACTGGTGCACATCCATGTTTATTGTGGCTTTGTTCATAATAGCAAGGAGTTGGAAACAACCCAAGTTCCAATCAACAAACGAATGGATAGAGAAGCTGTGGTATAGTCACACAATGGAATACTACGCTGCATTGAAAAACAAGAAACTCATGCAATATTATTCAAAATGGGTGTCCCAGGAGGACATTATGTTGAGTGAAGTATTTCAGTCACAAAAGGACAAATACTGCGTGGTGCCACTGTGGGAAAACAGGACTGATATCGAGGCTGAGGGGAGACTGAGAAAGAAGGTTTCAATAATTTATACGGCATTGAAACAGATAAGGGAGAAAACTGTTTAAAAGGGATATGTGATTAGATATTTTTGTCATGACAGGAGTCCAGAGTGAAGGCTGCATAGTGGAGTGGACCTGGTGGGAGGGGTTGTAAAACAATGAAAGTATTTTTCTTTTACTTTCCGAGAGGGGGTGGGAGGGGAGAAAAGTGCAACAACGAATGAATGGAAATCCAAAGTCTCTGTAAATTTCACACACACACACACACACACACACACACACACACACACACACGTGTATAAACAAAACATTTGTTATTTCAACAACTTTCACATGTGCATTTCAGTAATATTAATTATGTCCACTGTAACCATTCCCAAACATCCATTCTTAAGTTTTCCCATCTCCCTTAAAAAGAAGCTCAGCATACCTTAAGCATGTAGTCCTGCCTAATGCTACTGGTAGCTTCTTGTAGATTTAATATTTGTATTGTCATTGTTGTTATGTTTTTTTCAAGTTGGAAATAACTCTTATTTGATCCTCCACTGGGTTTCCAGAACCTATAAACACTTGGGAGATTATTCATCCTTTTCTCATAGAGAAGTTGGTGGTTTCAAACTATGTACCTTTGGGTTGACATTGAAGCTCCTCACCATTAAACCACTAGACCTCTCTTTAATATCTATATATTTTTCTATTTTTGATATTTCACATATGCTGTTGTTTGATGCCTTCAAGTGAAGCATAATTTACTGCAAAAAACAGACCTGAACCTTGTCCTATCCTGTGCCATCCTTATAATTTCTGACATAGTTGAACCCATTGTTGCCCACTGTGTCAATCCCTCTCATTGAAGGTCTTCCACTTCTTCACTGACTGCGACATTTTCAAGCAGGATGTTCCTTTCCGAAGAATAAGTCTTTCTAATAATATATCCAAAATAAGAGAGATGAAGCTTCACCATCTTTGCCACCAATGAACATTCTGGCTGCACTTTTCCAAGATTTATCTGTTTGTTTTTCTGGAAGTCCATGAGATATTCAGTACTCTTCTCCAACACCACAACTCAAAAGCATTGATTCTTCTTCTGTCATTGTCTAGCTCTCAGATGGCAGGGCAGGTGATTGGAAAGATTATAGTTTGAGTCAGGTGCACCTTAGTTTTTAAACTGACATCATGGCTTTTTAAGACATGAGAGAGGTCCTTAAAAGCAGATTTTCTCAATACCAATAATGTCTCCTTATCTTCTGACTGAGGATACCAAGGATATTGATTGTGGATTCAAGTAAAATGAAATAGTTGACAATTGCTATATTTTATCCATCTATCTGATGTTGCCCATTGACCCAGTGGTGAGGGCTTTTGCCTTCTGGATGTTAAGATGTCATCCTTATTGAAAGCTATAGCCTTTGATCTTCTGCAGCACCTCTTTCTTGTCTTCCCTATTTTCAGCAAGCAAGGTTGTATCATCTGCATAATGCTAATTGCTGGTGAGTCTTCCTTCAATCTTGATGCCACATTCCTCTTCATAGAGTCCAGCTTCTCAAATAATTTGCTATGCATATATGTACAACAGAACACATGTAGATAACAGAAAGGGAAACTGAGGCTGACCTTTCAGGTATGGAAATACAAAGGAAAAGGAACAGTTGTAAGCAGACACTAGTGATTAGAACACGGAATGTGAGAACCATGAATGTAGGAAAATGAGACATTGTTAAGAAAGAAATGGAAGGCATAAATATTGACATACTAGGAATTGGTGAGATGAGATGGACCGGCATGGGGCATTTTGAGTCAGACGATCATATGATATATTACTCCAGAGATGAAAAGGTGAGGAAAAATGGAGTTGCTTTCATAGTCAAAAAAGTAATTTCTAGATCTGTCTTGAAGCACAACATTGTGACAGGATAATATCCATACGCGTAGAAGGAACTCCAGTGAATACCACTATCATTCAGATATATGCACCAACAACCAGAGCCAAAGAAGAAGAAATAGATGATTTCTACCA
>NW_006399991.1:1381418-1390056 GCF_000299155.1 Elephantulus edwardii | reverse complement strand
CATTAGGATGGATGGTGAAGAGATTGAGATTGTTAACAACTTTAGTCTGCTTGGCTCCACGGTCAACACTCTTGGCACCAGTAGCCAGGAAATAAAAAAACGTTTTGTGATGGGAAAGTCTGCTGTTAGGGACCTCTCCAGGGTTCTGAAGAGCAGTGGTGTCTCTCTGGAGACTAAGGCGCGTCTGATACAGGCTATGGTCTTTACAATCACTTGTTATGCATCAGAGAGTTGGACAATGACTAAGGAGGATAGTAGGAGAATTGATTCCTTTGAGCTGTGGTGCTGGAGAAGAGTACTTGGAGAGGGTTAAACCAGGCTGCTTCTTGGAGGCAAGGATTTTGAAGCTCCGTCAGACATACTTTGGACATGTTGTAAGGAGGGAGAGGTCCTTGGAGAGGGACATCATGCTTGGGAGGGTGGAGAGATGGTGCAGAAGGGGAGGACCCTCTATGTGGTGGATTGATTCAGTGACTGGGGTATTTGGGATGGGTGTGTCAGAGGCAGTGAGATTGGCACAGCATAGAACAGGGTTTAGGCTATTGTACATAGGGTTGCTATGAGTTGCAAGCGACTCGACGGCACACAACAACAACAACAACAGCAGCAGCAACAACAACAACAACAACAACACACACACACAAACATATATATAATCATATAGTACTTGTCGTTTTCTGTCTCCCTCATTTCCCTCAGTGGAGTGTTTCAAGTTACATTCATGTTCTAGCATTCTTCAACAGTTAATTTTTTTCTTACAGCTGAGGACAGTTAGTGTCCACAAACAGATGAATATATAAATAAAATTGCTTTGTTGTAATATATTGTCGAATCAGAATCAACTTAGCCTACCTTTCACCAGGTGCCATTAATCACTTGGGAGGAGACTGTCCATCTTTCTCCACATAACAGCTCGAGGATTTGATCTGCATGTCTATGGATTGGCAGCACAACTTATTACTAGGTCACTAGGGCTTCCTTGATAAATAAAATAGGTCCTCAGATGGAACACCATCGAGCTTATATTTCTTTAATTTGTCCACAAAGATATTTTGAAAGTCTGACAAAGTGTTGGTTGAGACTTTATATCTCTGACTTTTCTCAAATTTTCTCTTCTTGTAATCTCTTCAGATTAAAAAAGGAAGTCTGCTTAGTTCAGCACAGCTTATCTAGAGTGGACACAGATAGGCTCCAAGTTACCATCTTTTCTTTTAATCTTTGCTCATATACTATTTTGAATAGTCTATTCTGGAATTTTAATTTCGATTTAATGGATCTCAAATTCTATAGTTTCCCAGTTCTGCTTTCCCCTATTTTTGAAAATTAGTCTATTGATATTTAAATGGGCTAATTTTGAAGTGTCTGATTGGTCTTTCGTCCTTCTTGATCTGAAATCTCTCTCAATCTCCATTCCCACGGAGGCTGGTATTTGTTACTAAAGAAGACAAAGCACTGCACAAGACCAACAGTCTTGCTTTCTCTTTTGCTATCTTTTAATATCAAACTTTCACTCACCAAGCCAAGGACCTCTGTTCTATGGACACAGCAAAACAAACAAACAAACAAAATGCAAACACCCATTATTTTGAGTTTTTATCTGATTATTTTCCAAGCCTTGTGTTATGCTGAGTTCTGGAAATCCTCTAATTTATTAGATGCTATTCTTTCATATTTTTCCTTGGACTCTCCCAATGTCCCTTCACTCATTCTCACATCTATATACTTTGCTGAAACCTCTAGAGCACTCCAGTGGCACGGCCCATTAGAAGGTGGCTGCTAACCTAAAGGCTGTGCCTCTCTGGTGGTTCAAATCAACCAATGGCTCTGAGAGAGAAAGATGAGCAATCTTCTTTTGTGTGATTTCCAGCCTCTGAAAACCAGGACGGTCAACTCTGACTTGATTTCAACAGAACGGCAATGAGTTTTTGAATTTGTATCCTTATACATGTGCCCATTAAAGCCCCCTCTAATCCTATCCTGGTTTCTTTAAACATGTCTCAAATCATACCTGTTTCTCTCATATTTATATAAACAGAATGATATCCTCCTGGGTTTATTTCTCTTGGGTTCATATGTGCTTTTAAAATCTCTGCCCAAAGAATCACAAAAGCCCATATTTATTAACAACCTGTGCTAGGCTCATCACCCATCTGTGAGGTTTTTTCAAACTTTGATGGCTCACATGCTGTTGTGTTGCTGGACGTGATACCTCTCGTATCTCAGCAGAGTTACTCATGATGGACAGACTTCAGCAGAGCTCTCAGACAAAGATGAGGAAGAAAGGCACAGTATTTTCCTTTTGAAATGAAACAATAAAAACCTTTGAATCACATTGAAAAGTGCCTGACTCATTTGCTCTAGGTACATCATTGAGAATCTCAAACACTGGAAAAGCACCTAATATTTAGTGAAATAGTGGAGGAAAGGAAGATGATGACATGGGGGGATCACAGTCATCACAACATTGGGTTTGAATATGCTAGAAATAGTAAGGATGACACTATTGTTACTGTTGTTAGGTGTCTTCAAACACAACTCATAGTGATCCTATGAACAACGGGTCTGAACTTCACCTGATCCTGTGCTGTCTTCATCATCTCTGATATACTTGAGCTCATTGTTACAGTCACTGTGTCAATCTATCTCAATTTGGTTCTTCCTCTGACCCTCCAACTTTCCCAGCATGATGTCTTTTCCCAAGGACCAGCCCCTCCAAACAGCATGCATGAAATACGTGAGACTATCTTTGACTCTAAGGAACACTCTGGTTGTACCTTCTCTAAGACATATTTGTTCTCTTGGAAGTCCATGGGATAACCAGTGCTCTTCTTTAACACAACTCAAAGGCATCGATTCTTCTTTTTTCACTCTTTTTCATTATTTAACTTTCAGCTGCATAGCAAGTTCATGATTTGGATCATGAACTTTAGTCTTTAAACTGGCATCATTGCTCTTGACTGCTGGTACCAAGAGTCTTGATTGTGGATCAAAAGTGAGAGGAAATTGCTGTACCCAGCAAAATTTATTCTGTTGTACATAAGACCACCAGGAATTAGAGACACCTCCGTGGCAGTTGTTTATCCACCTATCTACCTGCTCATCTCTCTCTATGTGCATGCCAATGCAAGGTATTTTATATTCTCCTTATTTAGTTTTCATAATAACCCCCAGAAATAGAAGTGGGCCTGTGCAAGAGGAGGTTAATTAAGCAGGGCTGGGTTATTCAAATGCTATGCATTCTGCAAGTCTTCAAGACTGGTTCTTTGCAAGTCTCCTTAGCTATGACATATAAATCCTGTGTGATAAGAGTTTCCCTGTATGATCAAGGCTCTGTGCCACACCAGAGAGTTTACACTAACAGTATGATGTATGATGTTTGTCTGTTCTTGTATGTTTGTGCTTTGGGCCATGTTGTATCAGTTTGACCTCTGTGGGTCTGAGATCTGAGAGATCAAGGCTAGTTATGCAGGTACTATGTGCCTATTACTGACAGCTGGTCACAATTCTGTACACTAAGGCTTAGAGAAAGTTCCCTGGTCAGCATCACTTCATCCTGGTCACACACTGAATTCTGTTTATGTTACCTTACTGTGAGAGAACTGCTTGAAGCATGCACTACCATTCCACTCCAAGTGTATTTTCCTTTGTAGATTTTAACGTACGTTTTCATATAACAACTTTTCTGTGCCTTGTGTGTTGTTTTAGAGATTTATAGAATCTGAGGGTGGTCATGGATATGCCTGAAACATGTCCTAGTCTACCTATACAGAGACTGAGGCTCAAGAGGGGTAAATTATAGAGCCAGGGCTACAGTTCAGTCTTTCTGGTAACAAAGTTTTGCTTCTTTAACCACACCATTGAGTTCTGGTGGCTGAGTGGTATCAAGTTGTGCTGCAATTCTAAAGGAATGTGGTATGAATCTACCAGCTGCTCACTGAGAGAAGGGTGGTAATCTCTTCCTGTGCCATTGAACTGCCTTTGCAAACCCACTGGAGGGTCAGCTATGAATTGATGGCAAATAACAACATCATCATTGCACTTCCAGGGTTTTTTTCCTGAATTTAAAAAGCAAAGTAATATCTTTCTAAAAGTATATACGTATATATTCAAGTTCTGTATAACATGGACTGAATGGCTCCTTCCCATCTTAATATCAGAACAGAGTGTAGCTACTGGAGGACTCTGCAGAACTCAGAAAGTAGAGGCAGGTGAATTAGGAAAGAACTAGAATGAAAAATATTTCAACTGGTGGTGAACTGACCTTTCACTCTACCCGTTATGATTTCTGTCACCATAGACAGGTGCTATAGTTGTTGTTGCTTTGTGCCATCAAGTTGCCTGTGACTCATAGAGACCTTGTATACAACAGCTCTGAACCCTGCTTTATCTGAACCATTCTCATTGTCTCTGACACACTCACTCCCATAACCCCACATATTGAATCAATTCATCTCATTGAGGGTCTTCCTCTCTTGCTCCGTACCTCCACCCTCCCAAGCATGACATCTCTCTCCAAGGACAGATCCCTCCTTGCAAAATATCTAAAATATGTGAGACGAAGCCTCAAAATCCTTGCCTCCAAGGAGCAGCCTGATTTCACCATCTCCAGTAAGAACCTGTTTGTTTTCCTAGCAGTCCATGGTATATGCAATACTCGTCTCCAGCACCACAGCTCAAAGGTATCAATTCTCCTTCTATCATCCCTAGTCATTTTCAAGCTTTCTGAAGCATAGCAAGTAATTGCAAAGACTATGGCCTGAATCAGGTGCACTTTAGTCTCTAGACTGAAATCATTGCTCTTCAGTACTCAGTAGAGGTCCCTGATAGCAGGTTTTCCCAATGCAATTCATCTTTTGATTTCCTGGCTGCTGGTGTCAAGAGTGTTGAGTGTGGAGCTAAGCAAACTGAAGTGCTTAAAAATCTCAATCTCCTCATCTATCATCATGATTCCAATTGGCCTACTGATGAGAATCTTTGTTTTCTTGATGTTGAGCTTCAATCCATATTGAAGGCTTCAGTCCTTGATGTTCTGCAGCAAATGCTTCAGGTCCTCCTCAGTTTCAGCAAGCAGAGTTGTGCCCATATGCATAAAGTAGGTTGTTAATGAGCTTTTCTCCAATCCTGATGCCACAGTCCTCCTCATAAAGCCCAGACACCTGGATGATCTGTTCTGTGTATAGATTGAAAAGGTATGGAGATAGAGTGCATCAAATCAAATCCACAAGAACCAGAATTTGACTTTGACCTTATCCCTCCTGAATTTAAAGAGCATCTTAGGAACAAGTTTGAGGCCTTGAATACTAATGAGAAAGACCAGATGAGCCGTGGGAGAATATCAAGAATATCATCCATAAAGATTGCAAAAGATTACATATTGTGGTTATATAATGTTGAGTTGTAACCAACTCATTGCTGATTCTCCAGTGGGTTTTGAGAGGAAATAAATTACATGGGAGGAGATTGCTCATCTTTCTCCTCCTTTTGTATGCAATTAATGTATAATTATAAATTAAAGCTTAAAATATATCTTTTGCAATAATTTGAAACCTAATTAAAATAGCCTTCAGTATGGACTAAGGCTCAATGTCAAGAAGACAAAGATTCTCGCCACTGGACCAATTAGCAGCGTCAGGATGGATGATGAAGAGATTGAGAGTGTTCACAGCTTCAGTTTGCTCGGCTCCACAGTCAACACTCTTGGAACCAGCAGTCAGGAAATAAAAAAGCATATCGCGATGGGAAAGTCTGCTGTTAGGGACCTCTCAAAGGTACTCAGGAGCAACAGTGTCTCTCTGGAGACTAAGGTGCGCCTGATACAGGTCATGGTATTTGCAATCGCTTGTTATGCATCAGAGAGTTGGACAATGACTAGGGAGGATAGAAGGAGAGTGGATGCTTTTGAGCTGTGGTGCTGGAAAAGGGTATTGAATGTACCCTGGACTGCCAGGAAAACAAAGAGATTCATCTTGGAGAGGATTAAACCAAGCTACTCCTTGGAAACAAGGATTCTGGGGCTTCGTCTGACATACTTTGGACATGTTGCCAAGAGGGACGGGTCCTTGGAGAGGGACATCATGCTTGGGAGGGTGGAGGGACAGCGCAGGAGGGGAAGACCCTCTATGAGATGGATTGATTCGGTGACTGGGGTAATTGGGATGGGTGTGTCAGATGCGGTGCGGTTGGCGCAGGATAGAGCAGGGTTTAGGGCTGTTGTGCATAGGGTCGCTATGAGTCGGAAACGACTCGACAGCACATAACAACAACAACAACAACAACAATTAAAACAAAACTCAAACCTGACCACCATCAAGGCAATTTAATTCCTAGTGACCCTATGAACGGCCCATGGGCTTTACAAGCTGCATATCTTTAGAGAAGCAGGTGGTCCCATCTTTCTCCTGCAGTGCAGCTCATCTCTTCAAGTTATTGATCTCACAGTAACTAGACACTTCAACCACTGTACCACCAACATATCTGAGAACAATGAAACATCTGTGGAGGAATACATGAAAAAAATATTATGCTGAAAACAAATGCTGACAGAAGAAATTAAGGAAGCTTTCGTAAACAGATTGGAAGAGTCAATATAACACATTTATTAGTACTTCCCAAAGTAATCCATAGATTCAGCACTAGTCCAATAAAAATTGCAGCAGAACATTTTGTAGAGAGAGATGAACTGATTCTAAGATGTAGATGGAAAGATGAACAAATAGCTAAAAAAACTTTATAAGATAAAAACAAAGGTGGCATTATCAACCTCTCAATTTACTACACAGTTATAGAAATGAAGACAGCACCAGGTTGTCAAGGAATAAACAGAAAGATCAGCGGAATAAAACAGTAAAACTATATAAGTACCCACAAATGAATTTTTATAAATATGAAAAAGGAATTAAATGGAGAAAGGATACTATTGTTAACAAATGATGCCAGGGAGATATCAGTAACCAGAAAAAAGACAAGAACGACTTCTTCACTGACTGGGGTTATGCAAAAAACCTTTAGATATGACATTGAAAGCAGGATCCAGAAAACAAACAAAGAAGTGGTAGATGAAATTTTGTGGAAAGGAAAATGTTGGCCATGGCCATTGCCATGGCACCATCAGGGCTCCTTAGATGATAAATCAGCCTATGGAAAGATGCTGAATAGCATTGGCCATAAAGGAAATGTAAATGAAAACTATGATGAGATTTTACCTATAGAGTTCTTGGAATGATAGAAATTGAAAAATAAAAATAAAAACCCAGAAAAAATAATATAATACTAATCAGGACCAGTGTTAATGAAACTTTGGAACTAGAGATGTCATACAATGGGAATGTAAATTTCTTGTAAATTTAAATATACACATACAGTATAACCTAGTAAAATCCTCTCAAGTGTATTTATTGTAGAGTTATAGTTCTCAATTATGGATGATTTTTGTGACTCAAAAAGCACAGAATCTGGAAATATGAGGGTGTTCACTGACATCTACTAGGCAGAAGCTAGAGATGCCACAAAACATCCTGCAATGTATAGAACAGAGGATGGAGATGCCACAAAAATATAATACAATGGGCAAGGTGAAAGGTGGAGATTCCAGGAAATATGCCACACTGCACAGAGCAGAGGGTGGGGATGCCATTAAAGATCCTACAATGCTTAGAACAGAGGACAGAGATGCCATGAAACACCCTACAATGTACAGAACAACCCATTCAACAAAGAAGTATCCAGTTCAAAAACCCACAATTGAGAAACTATGCCCTAGATAAAGCAAAACTTATGTTCGCACAATAATCTTTGCACAAATATTTATGACAACTCTTTATTATCAGAGAGTAGTTGATATTCTTGCCCTAAGCCAATCTCATTGTCTCCAACAGACCTAATCTCATCTCCAGAGTCACTGAGTCAATCTATCTCATCCTGGGTCTTCATCTCTTGTGCTATTCCTTCACTCTTACAAGCATGAAGACCCTCTTCAAGGACTGGTCCCTCCTGGCCATGTGCCCAAAGTATGTGATATGGAGTTTCAAAATCCTTGCCTCCAGGGAGCAGACTGGTTTCACTCTGCAGAACAGACCTGTTTGTTCTCCCGGCAGTCCATTGGATGCTCAACACTCTTCTCCAGAACCACAATTAAAAGGCATCAAATATCTTTTAACAAGTAAACGGATAAAAACCTTTGGTACACATCCACAACAGAATACTACTCAGCAATGAGAAAGAATGAGCTGTTGGTGCATACAATTTGGCTACATCTTAAAGTCATTCTGCTAAATGATGGATGTAAATTTCAAAAGATGATGTACTGTACATTAGACAAGGGTCTCATATCAAAAGTTTACAGAATCCTACAGTGCCTCCACAAGAAAAAACCCAATAGCACAATTACAAAATAGGCAAAAGACAGAGGAAGAATTCTCACAGAGGAAGATATTTAAATGGCAAACAGACACATGAAGAAATGCCCCAGATCACTGGCAATAAGAGAGATGCAAATGAAAACCACAGTGAGGTGCCATCTCACTCCAGTAGCAGTGGCAAAGTTTGACAGGATGTTGTTGTTATGTGCCGTCGAGTCGCTTGCGACTCATAGTGACCCTATGTACAACAGCCCTAAACCCTGCTCTATCCTGTGCCAATC
>NW_006399991.1:1369791-1380938 GCF_000299155.1 Elephantulus edwardii | reverse complement strand
GTTGACTGTGGAGCCCAGCAAACTGAAGCTGTGAACAATCTCAATCTCTTCACCATCCATCCTGATGCTACTGATAGAAGGTAATAAATATTGGAAAGGATGTGGCGAGAAAGGAACTTTCATACATTGTTGGTGGGATTGTAAAATGGTACAATCATTGTGGCAGGCAGTTTGGCACTTCTTAAAAATACTGAACAGAGAAATCCCTTATTACCCAGATATTCCACTATTTGGAATATACCCCAAGAAAATGAGAACTGAGGCTCAAAATGAGATTTGTACATCAGTGGGGTGGGGTATGGGGAAGGTGGGAAGGTTTTAATAATAGGGTCACACAACTCTATGGGTGGAAGGAAAGGTAGGTAAAGGAAATGGGAAAGATCTGGTGTGGAAAACAATGTTTATGAACTTTGTTAGTTGTTGTTGTTGTTATGTGCCATCAAGTTACCTGAGACTCACAGCAACCCAATGTACAGCAGCTCTGAAGCCTGCCCTGTTCTGAAGTCAGTTTCACTAATTGCAACACACCAATCCTCATTCCTCCAGTTACAGTATTAACCCAACTCATCTTGGGTATTACTCTCATGCATTGTCACTCCACCCTTCTGAGAGTGATATCTTTCTCCAAGGATCAGTCCCTCCTGGCCATGTGACCAAACTATGTGACATGGAGCTTCAAAATTCAAGCCTCCAAAGAGAAATTTGGTTTCTCCAAGTTTGTCTCTCCAAGATAGACTTATTTGTTCTCCTGGCAGTCCATAGTATGTTCAATACTTTTCTCCAGCACCACAACTCAAAGGCATCAATCCTTTGTAAGTAAAGCAGTATAAAAGAAAAATATTTTAAATTAAAAAGTTATATATTACATAATTCCATTTATACAATGTTCTATAGAAAACCATAGTAATAGAGACTGATCAGTAGGTGCCAATAGTTATTAGCTAAGGGTTTAAGACATTATTTTAAAATGGTTATGCACTTACTGCAGAGGGTCAAGGACTGCAGCCTTCAATGTGGACTGAGGCTCAGTGTTAAGAAGACAAAAATTCTCACCACTGGACCAATCGGTAGCATCAGGATGGATGGCGAAGAGATTGAGATTGTTCACAGCTTCAGTCTGCTCGGCTCCACGGTCAACACCCTTGGCACCAGTAGCCAGGAAATAAAAAACGTATTGCGATGGGAAAGTCTGTGGTTAGGGACCTCTCCAAAATACTCAAGAGCAACAGTGTCTCTCTGGTGACTAAGGTCTGTCTGATACAGGCCATGGTTTTTGCAATCACTTGCTATGCATCAGAGAGTTGGACAATGACTAGGGAGGATAGAAGGAGAATTGACGCCTTTGAGCTGTGGTGCTGGAGAAGAGTATTGAATGTAGCATGGACTGCCAAGAAAACAAACAGATTCATCGTAGAGAGGATTAAATCAGGCTGCTCCTTGGAGGCAAGGATTCTGGGGCTTCGCCTGACATACTTTGGACATGTTGTAAGGAGAGACAGGTCTTTAGAGAGGGACATCATGCTGGATAGAGTGGAGGGACAGCGCAGGAGGGGAAGACCCTCTATAAGGTGGATTGATTCAGTTACTGGGGTACTCGGGATGAGTTTGTCAGGGGCAATGAGATTGGCACAGCATAGAGCACGGTTTAGGGCTATTGTACATAGGGTCGCTATGAGTCGCAAACGACTCGATGGCGCCTAACAACAACATATTGTTCTTTATCTTGTTTGTTCTTTATCTGTTGTGTAAGTGAAAGATGGACACCACCAGCTTTTGTGTAAGTGAAAGATGGATAATTTACCACCTTGGAAAAGCTGATGGAGGGTGAGCTATGAGTTGGTTCCAACTAGATGGCACATGACAACAATATCTTGATCATGGTATTGGTTACACAAATCTATGTACATGTTAAAGATTATAGAACAGAAAAATCTGGCAATTAAAAAATATTATATTGTGAAAAACATACACAGCAAAACATGCACCAGTTCAACAGTTCCTACATGTACAATTTAGTGACCGTGATTACATTCTTTCCAACATCTCATCCTCCTTTCCTGAGTGGTCCCTCCCTCTTTATCTAAGTTGACGATGCCCTTCTTTCCTAAATAATCTTTGCTTTTGCCAGTATGATTCTATACAGATAGTTCTTAAACGAGTATAATGCTCCAGGTAGATATCTTGTATCAACTTAGCTAAATTATTATTTCTTTTTTAGAAGACATCAGGAGATAGTTTAAAGATTTCATAACAATAGATTTCAGGGTTTATCCAGGCAACATGGCTCCAGATAGTTTGGAGTTTATCACTATTTGAAATTCTGTTTTGTAATTCTCCCCCTTTTACCAGTATTATTCTACAGATTTTTTTTTTGTAATAGTAGCCAAGCGCCATCCAGTTCTTCTGGCCTTGTGGTAAAGAAGGGTTTATGAATGCAATTAACCACACCTTGCACATCTTCCTTCTGCTCCTGACAATCCTTCCTCTGTTGCTTAGGCAGAGAGTCCAACTGACATGCCTTGGATGGCTATTTGTAAATTTTAAGACCTCACAAACTATGCAACAAATTGGGAATTAGAAATGGTACATATGTTATTTGGCCAATGAACTGGATTGTCTCACAAAGCTATGATTCTAAACTTTCAAATCATGAAGTATTTATATAAGTAGCTTCAGTAGCTACTTTAAAAAAATTATTGCTATAAATAAGATCATTTTACTGTATTTAAATATACATAGGCTTACATGTGAGTGACTCCTGTTTATATAAGACCAGAAAAGAGATGTCAACTTCAGTGTTCAAGATTGAAGTCTCTTTTTCTTCCAAGCTGTCTTGAGGTTTATTTTATTTAAAAAAAAAATCCAACCTATGTAATACCCTTGTCTTTTTTTAAATTGTATTTTTAACAATAGGTTTTCATTTTATATTTGTTTGCTTACAAAGCCCATATACATTGTATTTCACATTATTCTTCATTCACATTGTGTTTCATACAACAATTTATTTTATTTTATAAAGTAGTCAACATTGAACTATGCCCACCACTGCCCTGACCTTTCCCAAAATTGGAAAAAAAGTCCAATTTTCTTCTACATTATCTTGAGGTATTTATTAATTAAAAATAAATCCAACCTACACAATATCCCTGTGTCTTATAGGCCTCTCTTGTCAGGAAAGGTTGCAGCAACAGCAAATAGACTGCTTTGGTAGGACAGTGGCCTGTGGGCAGAGGGACCGAGGGTGAAGGGAATCTTTGGACACACTTCCTGGGTCCGCTCATCACCACCATGTTCTGTGGCAGAGAAAGAAATTGCTTTTTCATGGGTGACAACTACAGTTAAGTGATGATGGACTGGCATCTTGGTGGATCAAACACAGAGTCCATGGTTGAAGACAGGAGTGGTCTACACTCAAAGCAAAGGATGCAGGCACAATCTGTTTAAGTCTCACTGAGAAAGACATGGCATTGGCTTTGACCCTGGGTTCCTGTGTGTGTGTGTGTGTGTGTGTGTGTGTGTGTGTGTGTGCGCCTAGAACTGTGCTCCACAGGTTTTCAAAGGCCAAGGCCTCTTGCATGTAGATCACCACAACTTTCCTCTGAGATTTCCCTAGGGAAACTTGAACTGCAAAACTTCTGGTTAGCACCCAAGGGCTCAAATGTTTCTGCCACCCAAAGTGTCCTTGGGAAAGCCTTGGCAGAGCTTCATCCTGGCCTCTGTAAACAATGACAAGTGAAGGAAGCAAGCATCTCCAAGGCAATAATCTAACTCACCCAAAAGAAGAGAAGAGGGAAAGGTTTGGAGAAGGCGACAAGAATAAATAATTTTATTTTTTTAAGAAGTCAAACATTCTTTTAATTATTGTGATTTTAACAAAAGTTAACAGAAAAGTTGGATTTTTATTCATCATTGTACATTTTATTCCCTACCCACCCAGTTCACAGTTTTTACATATTTTATTAGATTGTTATTATTATTAAGTGCTGTCAAGTCATAGGCAACTCACAGCAACCCTATGAAAGAAAGTCCTCAACACTTGTGTGACTTCCATCCTTTCTCCAGGTTCATAGGGTTTCCAGAGGCAAGCTATTATGGAAGTGGATGCCATTCCTGCTTCCAAACTTGTCTTAATTGGGGAGTGCCACCAAACACTGTCCACCATGGGTAACCATTATCACATTTGACACATCAGTGTCACACTGTTCAGCATCACAGCAACCACAAGTTACCTCTGTATGGCAAGTGGACACGCCAGGGATATATGACCTAGAAGACTGTTTGAACAAAAACAATGGAAAACAGGCCCAAGGGCCACTGATTAGTAGTCTATTAGAAGTTTATTAGATTACTTACAAAAAAATTTCATATACATTGTGTTTCACATGATTCCTCATTCATACTGTATTTTATATAATCGTTCTCATGCATCATGTTTTGCTTTTTATTATACTAGTTTATTTATAAAATTCTAATATATTATTTTCCAGAACAGATTCTTCCAATTTCTCTCACCCCTCACCTATCAAATTGCACAACTCAATAATTAATTCTCCTTCCTCCTGCACATCCTCATCCCTTTGCTTCTGTTCTCCCCCCCCCATCCTTATATTCATTCTACATTAATGGTTTTATACAATATTTGTCATTGTGGGATTGAGTTCACTCAGCATAATGCTCTCCAATTCCTCTCAAGTTAGGTAATAATTTACAAAATCATTACTCCTACATGTTGTATAATATTTCATAGTTTGAATGTACAATAATTTCTCAATCCATTTGTTTGTGGTTGGACATCTGGGTTGGTCTTGCAATGGCACATAATGCTTCTGTGAACACTGGTATACAAGTCTCCATTTGTGTCTCAGTTCTCATTTTCTCAGGCTATATTCCAAGTAGTGAAAGATGAGTCATATGGAATTTCTATGTTTGGCTTTTTTGAGGAAGCGCTAAACTGTCTTCCCGAATGATTGTACCATTTTATAATCCCACCAACAATGTATAAGAGTTCCTTTCTCGCCACATCCTCTCCAACATCTATTACTTGCTGCTCTGTTAAACTTTGCCACTCTTATTGGAGTGAGATGGTACCTCATTGTGGTTTTGATTTTCATCTCTCTTATTGCCAGTGATTTGGAGCATTTCTTCATGTGTCTCTTTGCCATTCAGATATCTTCGTCTGTGAAAATTCTTTCTCTGTCTTTTGTCCATTTTGTAATTGAGTTACCAGTTGTCTTCTTGTGGAGGACCAGGAGTATTCTATAAACTTTTATTATGAGACTCTTGTCTGAGATGGTATCACCAAATGTTTGTTCCTAGTCAATAGGTTTTATTTTCACCCTGTTGGGAAAGTTTTTGATGCACACATGGATTTAATCTTTAGACAGTCCCATTCATCAATTTTATCCTCTTCAGATTGTGCATTTCTGGCTGAGCATTTCAGTCTCTTTATACCTTGGACAAGTTCTTCTAAGCTTGATCCCAGTTTGTCTCTTATGTGCTTTATGACTTTGGGATTTACTCCCAGGTCTCTGATCCACCTTGAGTTGATTTGTGTGTGTGGTGTGAGATGTGGATCCTATTTCAGGTTTCTGAAGGTAGAAGTTCAATTTTTGCTAGCACTATTTGTTGAAGAGGTTGTCATTTTCACATTTGACAGGTTTGATTTTCTTGTCAAATATCCATTGACCCTAGATAGCTGGGTTTATTTCTGGGTTCTCAATTCTGTTCAATTGGTCTATGTGCCTGTCGTTGTACCAGTACCATGTTGTTATGATTACTACCACTGTGTAGTAAGTTTTGAGGTCAGGGAGTGTTATGCCTCCTACCTCATTTTTGTTTCTCAGAAGTGTTTTGCTTATTCAGGGTCTCTTTCATCTCCAAATAAATGTGACAATTTCCCTTTCCATCTCCTTGAAAAATGAATTTGGTAACTAGATTGGGATTGTGTTGAACATGTAGATTGATTTTGGTAAGATTGTCATTTTAATAATATTTACTGAGTCTTCTTATCCAGGATAGGGCACATTTTCCTATTTCTTTAACTCTTTTATTGTGTCTTGCAGAAACGCTCTGTAGTTTTCTTTGTATAGGTCTTTGGTGTCTCTAGTTAGGTTCACTCCAAGTATCTCAATTTGTGATTGGCTATTTTAAATGGTATTGCTTTCTTGATTTCCTTCTCTGAGTTATCTTTGTTACTATAGAGGAATCCTGCTGGTATTGGTTTTATATCCCACCACTCTACTAAATTAACATACTAACTAACTGTTTTTTTGGTCGAGATTCCTGTGTACACTATCATATCATCTGCAAATGGCAACAGTTTAATTATCTCTTTGCCAATCTGAATGTCTTTTATTTCCTTCTCATGCATTGTTGTTGTTGTTGTAGTTATGTGCCGTCGAGTTGCTTGCGGCTCATAGCGACCCTATGTACAACAGCCCTAAACTCTACTCTCTCCTGTGTCAATCGCACTGTCTCTGACACACCCATTCTGATTACCTCAGTCACTGACTCAATCCACCTCATAGAGGGTCTTCCTCTCCTTCGCTGTCCATCCACCCTATCAAGGATAATGTCCCTCTCCAAGGACTGGTCTCTCCTTACAACATGTCCAACGTATGTCAGATGTAGCCTCAGAATCCTTGCCTCCAAGGAGCAGCCTGGTTTAGCCCTCTCCAGGATGAATCTGTTTGCTTTCTTAGCAGTCCAGGGTACATTCAATACTCTTCTCTAGCGCCACAGCTCAAAGGTATCAATTTTCCTTCTATCCTCCCTAGTCATTGTCCAACTCTCTGATGCTTAACAAGTGACTGTAAAGGCCATGGCCTGTATCAGGCACACCTTAGTCTCCAGAAAGATACCATTGCTCTTCATACTTTGGAAAGGTCCTTAACAGCAGACTTTCCCATTGCAATACATCTTTTACTTTTCTGGTTGCTGGTGCCAGGAGTATTGACTGTGGAGCCAAGCAAACTAAAGCTGTGAACAATCTCAATCTCTTCACCATCCATCCTGATGCTGCCATTTGGTCCAGTGGTGAGAATCTTTGTCTTCTTGATATTGAGCCTCAATTAATATTGAAGGCTGCAGTCCTTGACCCTCTGCCGCAAGCACTTCAGGTCCTCCTCAGTTTCAGCAAGCAGGGTTGTGTCATCTGCATAATGCATATTGTTGATAGATCTTCCACCAATCCTGATGCCACATTTCTCCTCTTAGAGCCCAGCCTCCCAGATAATCTGTTCTGCATGCATGATAAACTCTACAGTTTGAAAAGGTATGGAGACAGGACTCATCCCTGGCATATGCCCTTCCCCATTTTGAACCATGCAGTGTTTCCTTGCTCTGTTCTAATGACTGCCTCTTGGTCCAAGTATAGGTTTTGCATTATCACGATCAAGTGTTTTAGGATTCCCATTCTTCTCAGAGTCAGCCACAGTTTGTTATGATCCACACAGCCAAACCCCTTTGCATAATCAATGAAACACAGATATACATTCCTCTGGTATTCCTTGCTTTCAGCTAAGATCCATCTAACATTAGTTACAATACCCCTAGTACAATTGGACCTTGTCCATCATTACCCTGTCTTTCACCAGGATCCTACCCATTTCCTTCCTCTTCCTCACTCCACCCACCAAACTGTGCAACCCTGTGGTTTCACCCCTTCCCACCCTCACCCCTTCATTCCTGTCCCTTTCTACTTTGGGTTTGGATACATATTTTACTAGCTAGCCTTCTATTTTTACAATAATGGTCTTATGAAGTATCAAAATTGCAATGAGATACCATCTCACCCCAGTAGCAGTGGCACAATTTAGTAGGGCAGCAAACAATATATGTTGGAGAGGATGTGGAGAGTTGGGAACTCTCATATACTGTTGGTGGGATTATAAAATGGTGCAACCACTCTCAAAGGCAGTTTGGTGTTTCCTCAAAAAAGTTGAACACAGGAACTCTGTATGCCCCAGCTATTCCACTTTTGGGAAAACAGCCCCAGGAAATTAGATATGAGACACTCTGGAGATTTGTACACCAATGTACAGTGTACAACAATGTAGCAGTGTTATTCACCAGCGTAAGAACATAGAAACAGCCCAAATGTCTAACCACATCTGAATGGATTGAAATATTGTTGTACATTCACACAATAGAACACTATGCAACACTTAGGAGAGATAATTTCAAAAAAATATTATTTGGGAACCCATCACAGCCAGAACGCAGTGCAGCCAGAACTCAGTGCAGCCAGGGGACAAGCCTGAGAGCCAGAATTTGGGTGAGATCCCTGCATGTGATCAATCAGCAAGAGATTGCATGAGTCCTTTGCCAGGTCCCAGCCTCTGGCCTCTATGCGCTGTGCCCAGCACCTGCTTCTGCTGGCCATACTCTCTGCCTGCCACCACATAGAATGCCCTGAGCGTGTCTGACTTGCCCTCTGTCCTCCTCTACGTGCTGTGTCCTCCACCCACCTCTATGTGACTCACCCAGCATCCGTGTTTTTACATGTTGGGTGTGGAGCCCACCTTTACTCTACTCGCCTGGTGCCCACCTCTACATGCCACATCCTCCACCTACCTCTATGCTCCACCCATGCCTATGCTCCACACACCTCTACCCTCCACCCAACTCTGCTCAGTGATTTCAGATGAAAAACTCATCATCACTTCAGGCATGAAAAACTCTACCACAGGAACATCACTAAAGACACAGACCACCTCACAAACTACACAAGCACAAAGCAAGATGTCACCCCCAAAAAGTGACACAGTATCAATGGATTTCCTGAAGCCAGAAGGTCTGATGGAACTTTCTGACACAGAATTTAAAAGAACAATGATAGACTATTTTCAATGGGTGAAAGACAAACTTGAAGAATTAAAGGACACTGCAAGCAAAAACCAGGAGGAGCTTAAGAAAAATAATCGAAAGCAATGCAGATAAAACAAATGAGGCTTTAGAGACTCTGGAAAAACGAGATATCATGATCCAAAATATGAGGTCCAATGTTTCAGATGCTGCCAACATGATGGAAAGACACATAAACAGAGTTGAAGAGATGGAACACAGAATCAGTGAAATAGAAGATAGAATTGTCACCACTGATGTGCTATAGCAAAAAGCCGGATCAAAAAAGAAGAAAACCTAAGAATAATGTGGGACATCATCAAGAGAAATAACATGCACATCAGCAGACTCCCGGAATAGGAAGAAGCAAGTAAAGGCACTGAAAAAGTTGTGGGAGAATTACTAGAAGAAAACTTCCCATACATAATGAAGAATGAAAGAATATATATTCAAGAAGCTGAGAGAACACTAAATAGAATAGACTCCAAAAGTAAAACACCAAAACATATCATAGTCAAATTTGCCAGAACCAAAAGTAAGAAGAGAATCTGAAACTACTGAGGGAGAAACAAAGAGTAACCTATGAGGGAGAGTAGACAGTGGAATGACATATATCGAACACTAAAAACCACAACTATCCACCAAGAATATTGTACCCAGTAAAATTGTCCATCAAATATGAAGCAGAGATCAAGATATTCCCAGAAAAACAGAACCTAAGGGAATCTGCAAAAACAAGACTAGCATTGCAGAAACACTGACAGACGTCCTTCTTACAGAGGTACCACAGAAAGCAGCATGGACCAAAGTAACTAGCAGCACCATCAAAAAGAACTCAACACTATGATAGCCATAAAGGCATGCCTCTCAATAATCACACTGAATGTGAATGGTTTAAATGCACCACTGAAGACAAAAAAGAGTAGCAGATTGGATAAAAAAAAATCCATTACTATGTTGTCTACAAGAAACACACCTGAAGAGTGAAGATAAAGAAAGATTAAAAATAAAAGGGTGTGGGGGGATATACCAAGGAAATGGCAACAAGAAAAAGCCAGGAGTAGCAATATTAATCAATGATAAAATAAATTTCAATGCAAAACCCATCACAAAAGACAAAGGAGATCACTACATAGTGCTTAAAGGGACAATAGAACAAGAGAACATAACAATAATAAAATATCTATGCACTAAGTGAAAGACCTGCAAAATGCATAAAACAAATATTAACAAAACTGAAAAGGGATATAGAAAACAGTACTATAGTAGTTGGAGACTTCAGTATGCCCCTCTCAAGAAAAGATAGAACTATCAGAAAGAAAGTCAACAAACATGCTCAAAATTAAACCACACAATAAACCAAGTAGATTTCATAGTCATTTATAGGCTAATGCACCCCCCAAAAAAGCACAGTCTATGTTCTCCAATGTGCATGGAACATTCTCCAGAATAGATCTCATTTTAGGTCACAAGGCAAGCATCTATAAAGTAAAAAACATAGAAATAGTACAAAACATTTTCTCAGACCACAATGCTACAAAATTAGAAATTAATAACAAGAGGATAAAGGAGAAAAACATACTTTGGAATCTGAACAACATCTTACTTGAACATGAATGGGTATTAGAAGAAACAAAAAATGAAATAAAAATGTTTCTTGAAACAAATGACAATGAAAACACCACTTAACAAAAACTCTTAGAAACAGCCAAAGCAGTACTCAGGAGTCAATTTATAGCACTAAGCAAACAAACCAAAAGGCAGGAAAAAATGACCATTGACTCTCTAACCCAACATCTCCAACAAAAAAAAACCCAGAAATTATAAAAATTAAAGCAGAAATAAATGAAATAGAAAAAACAACAACAATTGAAAACATCAACAAAACAAGGAGTTGATTCTCTGAAAACGTCAGTAAAATTGACAAACCATTAGCAAAACCAACAAAGGAAAAGAAGAAGACACAAAAATCATCCAATTAAAAGACGAAATGGGCAATGTCACAACAGAATCAACTAAAATAAAAAGGCTAACATTGGAATATTTTGAAAAAATATACACAAATATGAAAACTTAGAGGAAATGAACAAATACTTAGCAGTTCACAACCTACCTAAACTGAAACCAACCAAAATTGAACACCTGAACAGACCCATTAGAAAAGAAGAACTTATTCACTGTTGGTGGGAATGTAAGATGGTGTAAACATTGTGGAAGGCGGTGTGGCGCTTTCTCAAAAAATTGCAAATAGAGATCCCATTTGACCCAGCAATCCCATTACTGGGAATATACCCCAGAGAGAC
>NW_006399991.1:1348137-1365840 GCF_000299155.1 Elephantulus edwardii | reverse complement strand
TGGGCAGGGAGAAAATGGTGCCAATGAATGAATGGAAATCCAAACCTCTGTAAAAAAAAAAAAATAAAAAAAAAATGAAAAGAAGAAATTGAAAAGGTAATAAAACAACTTCCATCCCAAAAAGGTCCTGGACCAGATGGTTTCAAAAGTGAATTTTATCAAACATTCAGAGAAGAATTATCACTAATTCCACATAAACTATTTCAGAAAATACAAAATGATGGAGTTCTCCCAGATTCATTCTAGGAAATAAACATAACCTTGATACCAAAACCAGGTCAAGACATCATCAAAATAGAAAACTGTAGTCTAATATCTCACATGATGAACATGGATGCAAAAATTTTGAATAAAATCCTGGCCAATAGAATCAAAAGATACATAAAAAAAATTACCATGACCGGGTGGGATTCATAACAGGTATGCAAGGATAGTTCAACATAAGAAAAACAATCAGTGTAATTCATCACATTAACAAAGCAAAGAACAAGAACCACATGATGCTATCAATTGATGCATATAAGGCCTTTGACAAAATCCAACACCTTTTCCTGATTAAAACATTCAACAAAATATGATTAGAGGGGAATTTCTTCAACATAGCCTGAGAGTCAACATCGTTCTCAACAGAGAGAGATTAAAGGCATTCCCCTTGAGAAGAGGAACTAGGCAAGGATGTTCACTGTAACTGCCCCTTTTCAATATTGTACTGGAAGTCTTAAAAATAGCCATAAAGCAAGAGAAGGAAATAAGAAGTATCCAAATTGGCAAAGAGGAGGTAAAATTATCTCTATATGCAGATAATATGACAGTATACTTAGAAAACCCTAAGGACTGCAAGAAAACTACTGGACATAGTTGACTAATTTAGCAAAATGGCAGGATACAAGATCAACATACAAAAATAAATTTAATTTCTCTATAGTGACAAAGAGAATATAGAGCTGGAGCTAAGAAAATCAATACCCGTCACAAGAGCTAATCACAAAATTAAATACTTGGGAGTAAATCTAACCAGAAACACAAAGGATCTATTTAAAGAAAATTACAAAACATTACTACAAGAAACAAAAAGAGATCTGGAGAAAGTGGAAGAATATCCTCTACTCATGGATAGGAAGACTCAATATTGTGAAAATGATAATCCTACCAAAGGCAATTGATAGGTTCATTGCAATCCCAATACAAATACCAATTTCATTCTTCAACGAGATGGAAAGACAATCTCCAATTTCAGCTGGAGTGGAAAGAGACCCAGAATAAGCAAAACACTCCTTAAAAAGAGAAACAAAGTAAGAAGCATCTTACTCCCTGATTTCAAATCCTACTACACTGCCATAGTGGTCAAGACAGCATGGTACTAGTACAGTGACAGACATATAGATCAATGGAATAGACTTGAGATTTTAGAAAATAGCCCATCAACCTATTGTCAACTGATTTTTGATGAGGAGAAGAAGTCAGTTAAGTGGGGAAAATGACATCCTTTTTAGCAAATTGTGCTGGCAAAATTGGAAAACTATCTGCAGAAAACTCAAGCAAGATCCACACCTGACTCCATATACAAAAACCAACTGAAAGGGGATCATGGACCTAGGACTAAAACCAAGGACTATAAAATTCATTAGAGAAAAGCTTGGAAGAACTCTAGAGTCTTAATCCACAACATAAACAGTCTTCTAAGCCTCTGTAAAAAAAATCTACAACCAGAAGAGGATAAAATAGATGAATGGGACCTTCTAAGAATATAATCCCTATGCACATCCAAAAATTTCTCCAATGGGGTAAAAAGGAAAACCAAAGATTGGGGAAAAATATTTTGTAATGAAAAGTCAGATAAGGGACTGATATCTAGAATTTATAAAATACTTGAGCACCACAACAAGATAAAGGTAAATAACCCAACTAAAAAATGGGCACAGGATATGAACAGACACTTCACCAGAGAAGACATTCAGATGGGCAACACACACATGAAGAAATGTTCAAAATCCCTAGCTCTAAGAGAGATGCAAGTCAAAACAACTATGAGATATCATCTCAGTCCAGTAAGAATAGCAAAATTTAATAGAACAGCAAATATCAAATGTTGGCAAGGTTGTGGAGAAACTGGAACCCTTATTCACTGTTGGTGCGAGTGTAAAATGGTGCAACCACTATGGAAAGCTGTATGGCACTTTCTCAAAAAGTTGCAAATAAAAATCCCATTTGACTCTGCAATTCCACTACTGGGAATTTACCCTAAAGAAACCATAACTGCCACCCCAGCAGATATGTGCACACCCATGTTTATTGCAGCTTTGTTCACAAAAGCAAAGAGCTGGAAACAACCCAAGTGCCCATCAACAAATGAATGGATAGAGAAATTCTGGTATATTCACACAATATACATCATTGAAAAACAAGGAACTCATGAAATATTATACAAAATGGATGACTCTGGAGGACATTATGTTGAGTGAAATATCCCAGTCACAAAAGGACAAATATTGCATAGGGCCACTATTGTAAAATGGGACTGACATCAGGGTTGAGGGAAGACAGAAAAGGAGGGGAGGAATTATGTGTATTGCATTGAAACAGATGAGGGAGAGAACTGTTTAAAAGGGATATATGAATGAGTATTCTTGTCGTTTCAGAAGTCTAGAGTGAAGGGTGCATAATGGAGTGGACTTGGGGGGAGGGATTGCATAATGATGAGTTTTTCTTTTTTTTTTCAAGAAGAGTGAATTGGGGGGAGTGGCAGGGAGAAAATTGCAACAATGAGTGACTGGAAATCCCAAGTCTCTGTAAACTTCTATTAAAATCCAGAATAAATAGATAAACCTCTAGCAACACTAGCAAATGTAAGACACAAATTTACAATATGTCAAAGCATGAAATATCATTAAAGGCCCTACACACATTGAAAGAATATGATGGCACAGCACAAAGATTATAATCAATGTAACTGAATTATTCATGCAGAAATTATTCAGAGAATGTTTTGTTGTGTGTATTAGTGAGATGGACAATGCCTAAGGATGACCTAAGAATTGTTGCCTTTGATTTGTGGTGCTGGAGAAGAGTCTTGAACATACCATGGACTGCCAAGAAAACAAATATGTCTGTCTTGAAGAAGGTGAAACCAAGTTCCTCCTTGGAGGCTAGAATTTTGAAGCTCTGTCTCATATACTTTGAGCACATGACCAGGAGGGACTGATCCTTAGAGAAGGACATCACAGAAGAGTGGAGGGACAGCACAAGAGAGGAAGACCCTGGAACAGTAATTCGGGCAATGGAGGTAGGTGTGTTGCAGATAGTGAGACTGGTTCAGGACAGGGTAGGTTTCAGAGCTGTTGTACATAATGTTGCTATCAGTTGCAGGCAACTTTACGACACGTAACAACAACATTGTCATCACAAAAAAAAAAGAGAGAGGTATTTTTTTTATTTTATTATTTTTGTGTGCGTGTACTGTCAAATCAGACCTGACTGGTACAGGAGGAGATTGCCCCTCCTTCCCCGGCAGAGCATCTGGTGGATTCGAACCGAAGAGAGAGGTATTATAGAAAGAGAATATTATTAATAATTCTGTGCATGTAAGTTTGATAACTTAGATAAATTTGAGTACACACTTTATACATACCCCACCTCCACTAGTAAAACTATTAAGCAGATTGTTTAAATATTCTCATAATTATTTAAAAAGAGTCTGTCTGTATAATGTAACACTGTTAACTAAAATCTTTCATTTCTCTAGAAACTCAAGCCTACCAGAAAGATCTCTGGGAAAAGTCTTCTCTCATTTAGGTTTACAGCCTCAGAAATCTAATGGAGGGTCACTTGGAGTTGGAGTCGATTGATAGCAGTGAGTTTTTGAGTTTATAACTCTTAAAAGGAATGCTGATGGCATAGTGTATATTGCAATGCTAAGAAAAGTTCAGAAGTTCAAATCTACCAGCTGCTCCATGGGAGCAAAATATGCATTTTCTCCTCACAAGCAGATTAAACAGCATCTAAGAAAAATATAGAACATAACCAACTGTGGTTTCTGCTAAGAAAACCAGGCTGCCTCAATTATTGATGAGCCAGCAATTTAATCCACAGCAGTAAGAGATTGTAGAAGAAAAATCACATGCTCATATCTGCATATCAATTGATGTAGAAAATTCATTTGATAAAATTCAGTGCCCAACCCCAAAGGCACCAGATGCTCCACTGGAGAAAGAGGAGCAATCTCCTCCTGTGCTAGTCAGATCCAACTCGATGGTACACAGCAGCATAATGCTTGGAAGAACTCTAGAAGCCCTAATAAACAATATGAACAATCTTCCAAACATCCTGAAAAGTCTATAGTGAGGAGAGAATAAAATAGATGAATGGGGCCTTTTAAGAATCAAATCTCTATGCACGTAAAAAACCTTCTCCAACAGGGTAACAAAGAAAGCCACAGGCTGGGAAAAAATATTTGGTAATGACGTGTCAGATAAGGGACATATATCTAGAATTGATAAAAGAGAATTGATGCCTTTTGAGCTGTGGTGCTGGAGAAGTATTGAATACACCATGGATTGCCTGGAGAACAAACAGGTTATTCCTGGAAAGGGTGAAGCTAGGCTATTCTTTGGAAGAAAGGATTTGGAATCTTCATCAGACATATTTTGGGCATGTAGCAAGGAAGGACATCATGCTTGGAAGGGTGGAGGGAGACCATTGATGAGATGGATTGATGTAGTGACTGGGGTAATTAGACTGTGTAAGAGACAGCAAAGTTGGCACAGGCTAGAGCAGGTTTCAGAGCTATTGTACATAGGGTCACTATGAGTTGCAAGCAACTTGACAGTATGTAACAACAACAAAATATTTAAAAAAAAAATCAATGCCGGGCCATTCATATCAATTCTCACCCAGTTAAAGAGAGGGAAACTTCCTCAACTTGATAAAGAAGATAAATCCTCTAGCTTAGACCTCAACACTAGAGTCCTGGGGACATCAAGATCAGCTGGCATAATATAAACCACAAAGATAATATTCTACTTCCTTGCTGGTTCAGTGGGCTCTGGGGGTGTGGTCAATCCTTAAGTTGTTGGACTGTTGCATCTCTAAGATCCTGTGTCTCTAGTTTGAATCCACCAGCAGCTCTGAGGGACAAAGATGGACAACTGTTTTTCACAACGGTTTAGCCACTGGAAACCTGGTGGAGGGTAACTGGGAATTAAAACCATCTCCACACAGTGAATGAGTGAGTGAGTGAGTTCTACGTGGTGAGTACCAACTGAGAACTTAAAAGCTTGGGACTGGTAATCTAAGTCCCTTTCTGAATGAAGCAAAAAAGAGTAGACACTCACAGACACATGCAATCTGTACCTTTGAGTGTTGCACACTCTGTGTAGCACATGTTGGATGGGATCTTAATAGTGTCTTTAAAATCACGCTGAGGGTGTTAAAAGTACCATGGTAACTAAATCCAGTATCATTTTATCCCAAGGATTTTTTTCCCTCCTACTCAAAGATCTATATATTCATTTGGTAATCCATGGAGCCATGGATAGATCCATATAAGCCAAATCCCAACTACCAAAATTCTTCTATTAATTGTGAACTAATTCGATCATTTGTTCCACTGTAGCCCCCTTGACTCTCTACTTGCTGGAATCTATTGATGCCACACTCTTTTCCTTGAAGGCAGCATCTCGATCAGTCAATATACTCAACTCAGGGTTTAGAACTGACAGTAAAATGGAGAAAGAGATTCACTACTTTTCTATCTGACAAAATTCCAGATTGAGCAGGGCTTGCTGCAAACTCTTCAGTCATCATCAATGGGAAAGGAATTAAGAAAAGCACTTTTCTTAGGACTTTCTGTTAGCTTCCAAAAGTCACAGGCAATTGTTGTCTCTGACATTCTGCTTCTGCCCAGCATACTACAACTCCAAAAAGTCAGCTTTCTTGAATACTGTGTCTTTGTCTAGAACTGTACAGAGTATGTCTGTGTCAATATCAGTAAACCCTTCTGCATTTACTGCATCCATTGTAGCCTCTGGAATTTTTTTTAAAGAACAAATATCTATAATCCTTTTCTTAAAAAGACTCAATGAAGCAATTAGACCACACAAATCTCAGCTTCCATGACCCTGAGACGAGAAGTACTGGAGGATGTCTGTCAGTGAAGCTACTCTGAATGACATTATGATAGAGGGAGAGGGCCCTGGCGAGCCGTCAGATCAAATCTGACTCATGCCTGATCCTCTAGTGGGTTTGCAGAGGCGATAAATCACACAGGTGAAGATTGTTCATGTTTCTTTCCCAGAGATAGATTCAAACTACCTGCCTTTGGTTTGGAAGAGTGACTCTTTACGACGAAGCTGCCATAACTACCTTGATAGAGTTGGGAGTAAATGTAAAGGAAAAGTCATAATGACAATACTGACCAGACTGGTCTGGCAGAGATTTGTGGAACCTCAAAACCATGGACCTTAGCCTCCTTCAGAGTATGATGCTTAACTCAATCCAGTTGCAGAGCTTGCAGCCTGGTAATGGTCAGATCTAGAATAATACCAGAGAGAGACTCAGAACAAGCCACACGAGACCCAAAGGACCACATCTACACAGAGATAAAGCTCAGATGGGGAAAGGGAGATTATAGAAGAAGGAATCCAATAACAATCACTGAGAGATAGTGTGAAGAGTGGAGTATGATGTGTTGTTGTTTTTAACTGCCGTCGAGTTGTAGACGACTCATAGGGACCCTATGAACAGAAGACCTGAACACTTGTATAACTTTCATCGTTTCTCCAAGTTCATAGTGTTTCTGGAGACAAGCTATTTTGGCAGTAGATGCCACTATTGCTTCCAAGCTTGTTTTAATCGGGGAGCAACCATCAAACACTGTCCTCCATGGGTTATGATTATAGCATTTGACACATCAGTGTCACAGTGTTCAGCATCACAGAAACCACGAGTTACTTTGATACAGCAAATGGACAGACCAGTGTTATACCACTTAGAAGAATGTTTGACCCCTCGGACTCAAACGTCTTTTTCAGTAGGAGGCTGAATACAATAAATTTACAACCAAGGCAAGTAATCATTCTACCCTAATCCTCACCAGAACCAGAAAACAAACCTCTATAGAATCAGACTGCTCCAGACTACTTCCCAACCTGGATCCCAGCCCCTTTCTGGCAATCAAATGTCTTTTTAGATGTTGTTGTTGTTGAGTGCCATCTAGTCACACAGAGCTCACAGTGACCCTATAAACAAAAGGCCTGAAGCCTATCTATAACTATCATCGTTTCCAGAGTTTCCAGAGGTATGTGATTTAGGAAGTGGCTGCTACTCCTGCTCCAAACCTGTCTTAAACTGGGAACTCCACCAAACACTGTCCACCTTGAGTAGCCATTATGGCATTTGTCCCCCAATGGCACAAGTTTCAGCATCACAACAAACCTGGATTAGCTCAGTGTAGCAAAATTGACGCAAGAGTAATGCACAATTGACAAAAATATTCCTTCAAAAATAATGCTAGACCCTCAGGCCCAACGGATATTTAAATACATGGGCTGGCTGGCACGCTTGTGCTCGCATTCTCTCTCTCACACTCTCTTTCTCTCTCTCTCTCGTTCTAGATAGATAGATAGATAGGTAGATAGATAGATAGATAGAAAAAAAGACAGATATAAAATACACACACACACACACACACACACACACACACACACACACAGGCCTGAAGCCTTTCTATAACTATAGTTCTTTCTCCAAGTTCATAGAGCTTCCAGAGGCATGTGGTTAGGAAGTGGATGCCACTCCTGCTTCCAAACCTTAATCAATCTGGGAGCTCCACCAAATATTTCCCATGATGGGTAGTCATTATGGTGTTTGGCACACCTATGGCACAGTTGTCCCATTATGGCCTTTGGGACTCCGGTGGCAAATGATTCAGTATCACAGAAACCCAGATTACCTCAGCACAGCAAATAGACCAGAGTGTTGTATTACTTAGAAGTGCCAAACATTTATTTTCTTATAAGATTCAAAGAATAGTAACAAATGATTAAAATATAATCCTTTGGGCCCAACTACTAAATATAAGTGGACTCCAGGAGGTTTTATTGACTCTAAACAAGGGACTTAAATAAAAAGCAACCACACAATCCACACAGATCCTCAAGCAAAACAAGAGTGCCATCATACAGAGTCCACCACTTCTCCCAACTCCAAGACAAGGGCCTAGCTTCATATGTTGTTGTTGTTAAATGTCATCAAGTGGTGACCCTATACATAAAAGACCCTAACCCTGCTCTATAAAAATTGTCCTCTCTCTAAATTCATAGAGTTTCCACAGGCATGTTTAAGAAGTGGATGCCACCCCTGCCTCCAAGCCTGTCTTAATCTGTGAGCTCTACCAGACATTGTGAACCATACATAACCATTATGGCAATTGATGCACCACTGGCATACTGCTTATTATCACAGAAATCCTAACTTACCTAAGCTATCCTAAGTACAGCAAAATGACATGAAAGTGCTGTACCACTCAGGAAATGTTCATTTCAAATACAATTAATCAGGTCCAAGGGCCTATGGCTCTCAGGCCCAAATTAATTTTTTAAAAAACCCCCGTTTTCACACCAGTCTCTCATTGGTTCCAATGAGAGGCTCCCAGCCTGCTCTCATTACTGACCAAGAAGTCAGAGTTGTCCTCCAAGGCACAAAATACATATAATGTGGAGAACATAATTAATGTAATAAAAATATTTGGTAACAACATATCTAATAAAGGGCTTATATCTAGAATTTATAAAATACTCAAGCACCACAACAAAATAAAGCTAAACAATCTAATTGCAAAATGGGCACAGGATATGAACAGACACTTCACCAGAGACATTCAGATGGTGAACACACAACATGAAGAAATGTTCAAAATCCCTAGCTCTAAGAGAGATGCAAATCAAAACAACTATGAGATATTATCTCATGCCAGTAGGAATAGGAAAGTTCAACAGAGCTGTAAACAACAAATATTGGCAAAGTTGTAAAGAAATTGGAACCCTTATTTACTATTGGTGGGAGTGTAAAATGGTGCAACCACTCTGGAAGGCAGTATGATGCTTTCTCAAAAAGTTTGAAATAGGAATAACATTTGACCCAGCAATTCCACTACTGGGAATATATCCTAAAGAAACTATAACTGCCACCCAAGCAGATATATGCACACCCATGGTTATTGCTGCTTTGTTCACAATAGCAAAGAACTGGAAACGATTCAAGTGCCCATCGACAAACAAATGGATAGAGAAGCTGTGTTATATTCGCACAGTGGAATATTATGCTGCATTAAAAACAAGGGACTCATGAAATATTATACAAAAGGGATGACCATGGAGAACATTATGCTGAGTGAAATATCTCTGTCACAAAAGGACAAATACTGCATAGTGTCACTATTGTAAAGCGGTACTGACATCGGGGTTGGGGGCAATCTGAGAGGGGATGAATACATTGAAATAGATGAGGGAGAGAACTATTTAGGAGGAATATATAATTAGGTATTATTGTTATGACAAAAGTCCAGAATGAAAGCTGCATAGTGAAGTGGACTGGTGGGGTGAGGGGACTGTATAACAATGAAATAATTATTTTTTTTTAACTTTTCAAAGAGAAAAGCGAACTGGTGGAGGATGCGTGGGCAGGGAGGAAAGTGTGCAACAATGAATGAATGGAAATATAAAGTCTCTGTAAACTTTCATTAAAATAAAAAAACCCACAAAAAAAGAAAAAAGAAATCTCTTTACTATTAACATTGCCTAACAACTGTCGTGATTATGCTTGAATAAACTGACAAAACTGTTAAAAAAAAGGAAATATGTAGGAATGGGGGCATGGAATTTATATTTTCACTCAAATTGCAATAAGAAATAATATGAAAACAGAGACTTATTTTGGGAACTTTCTTCAACCTCTTACACAGAGCCCTCTTTCATAAAAAAAAAGTGGAAGACAGTGTGGGGGATATTCTACAGCTTATTTACAGCTGTAGCAAAGGTGGGGGTAGGTAGAGTAACTTAATTGTAGGGGCTGCTTATGTAACCCCAAACCCTCATGGTGTTATATTTCTTGTTTTGGAGCTTTAGGGTCATAGTTTCAATGAGACTTCTTAGTTAATTGGCTTAATAACATGTTTGGTGCATAGTCATTCCTAGTTAGATGCCTATTGTCTGGAGTCTTAAAGGCTTATAGTCAGTCATTCAAGGCAGGACGAATGGCCTCCAACAGCAGAGGAAGAAAAGCACTCTGGTGTCCATTTGCTGTACAGAGGTAACTCGTAGTTGCTGTGATGCTAAACACTGTGACACTGATGAGTCAAAAATTATAAAGGTTACACATGGTGGACAGTGTTTGGTGGAGCTATCCAAATTAAAACAAGCTTGGAAGCAGGAGTGGCATCCACTTCTGAAACAGCTTGCTTCCAGAAACTCTGTGAACTTGGAGAAATGATGAAAGTTATACAACTGTTCAGGTTTTTCATTCATAGGGTTGCTATGAGTCAACTATGACTAGATGGCACTTATCAACAGCAGCAACAACAACAGAAGAGAATATGGAACATGTAAGGGACCTCTGGTGACCTAGTGGTAAGTAGCAGTGCTGCCAAATCAAAAGTAGGTAGTTTGAATCTACCAGCTACTCTGAGGAAGAAAGATGGACAATCTACTCCTGTATGATTTACTGCCTCTGAAAACCCTCTGCAGGATCAACTGTGAATTGGTTCCATTATGGGTCAAGAACAGGAAGACAATTTGGTATGTGTAACCCATTACCTCCCTGAACTTCTGTCTCCTTTATTAAGATTCCAGGAGGTTTGATGCCCAGCTACCATTAATGGTTGTGGTTGTGTCCCATTGAGTTACCTGTGACTCAATAGTGATCCTTTGTACAACAGCCCGAAACCTTGCTCTATCCTGCACCAATCTTATTGTCTCTGACACACATACCTCCACCACTCCAGTGACTGAATCAGTCCATTTTGTGGAGGGTATTCCTCTCCTGCACTGTCCCTCCACCCTTCCAAGCATGATGTCCCTCTCAAAGTACTGGTCCTTCCTTGCAACATCTCCAAAGTATGTCAGATGAAGCTTCAGAATCCTTGCCTCCAAGGAGCAGCCTGGTCTCACCCTCTTTAGGATAAACCTGTTTATTCTCCTGTCAGTCCATGGTATATTCTAGACTCTTCTCCAGCACCACAGCTCAAAGCATCAATTCTCCTTCTATCATCTTTAGTCATTGTCTAGCTTTCTGATGCATAGTAAGTAATTGCAAAGACTGTGGCCTGGATCAGGTGTACCTTAGTCACCAGAATGACATCTTTGCTCTTCAGTACTTTGGAGAGGTGTCTGACAGCCAACATTCCCAATGCAATTTGTCTTTTAATTTCCTGACTGCTGGGACCATGAGTGTTGATTGTGGAGCTAAGCGAACTGAGGCTGTTAACCATCTCAGTCTCTTCACCATCTACCATAATGCTACCAGTTGACCCAGTGGCGACAATCTTTGTTTTCTTGATGTAGAGCTTCAGTTCATATTGAAGGCTGCAGTCTTTGACCTTCTGAAGTAAGTGTTTCAGGTCATCCTCAGTTTCAGCAAACAGACTTGTGTCATCTGCATAATGCAGACTGTTGATGAGTCTTCCTCCAATTCTAATGCCACATTTCTCCTCATAGAGCCCAGCCTCCTGGATAATATGTTTCACATGTACATTGAAAAGTTATGGAGATAGGACATATACCTGGCATACACACTTCCTGGTTTTGAACCATTCAGTGTTTCCTTGCTCTGTTCTTATGACTGCCTCCTGGTCCAAGTATAGGTTTCTCATAAGCATGATCAAATGTTCTGGGATTCTCATTCTTCTTAGAGTTAGCCACAGTTTGTTGTGATACACACAGTCATATGTACTGTAGGAGGCGGAGAGTCACCTTGGTCCTACACAACACAGAAGCCCAAGTATCACTGCTGAGACCTTAAATAGTTTGGAACTGAATGTGACACAAGAGGCAGAGTGCCAGCTTGACCCCACACAATGCAGGACACACCACCCTCCCCTGTTCCATTCTGACTACAGTGTGCTACAATGGAAGAGAAGAGTCACTAAATCACAAGAAGTCAACCCTGGAAAAGAAGTTCAAGGCAAAGGACTTTCCCTCAGAATCATTTGAGAAAGGCAGCCTTCCCTAATAGTCATACCTAGTATTTGGACTTAGAAAATCCTAACTAAACTCAAGAGATACTGGCTACAGCATAAGAAATTGGCAGTAGCTTGAGACATTCAGAATCACAGAAGCCTAGAAAGCTTGATATATAAGCTGTTGAATGGAGTAGGTGGAAGTAGAAGGGAATGCTGGGGGAGCAGGGGAAAAACACACATGTCAAAGGCAGGGACAACACTTTATCAGTTACTTCTATTATTAGGAAACATCTTTCATCTCCTCTTTTCTGTAAAGTGCTTGTCTGTCAGATACTGTTCTAAATCTGAGCATTGAAATTAAGACAGACTAGGAGAAAGAATTGGCCATCCACTTCTGAAATAGCAGGCCTTCAAAAACCCTATGTAAAATAGAGCACATTTAGACTAGCAGATATGGCAACTGAGGCTGAGTCCTCAAATATGGAAAAAGAAAGGAGGAACAGTTGTAAGCAGACACTAGTGATTGGGAGATGGAATGTGAGAACCATGAATGTAGGAAAATTTGATATTGTTAAAGAAATTGAGTGACTTATGAGGTATCGCTGAAATGAGACAGACTAGCATGGACATTTTGAGTCACATGATTATAAAATCCACTGTGCTGGAGATGACAAGATAAGGAAAAATGGGGTTGCTTTCATAGTTAAAAAAACTCAGTTTGAGATACATCTTGAAATACATCTATTACTGTTAGCTTAATTATTACTGTTAGCTTAAATTTTATACTGAAGAATCCTGATCAAAAGGGGAAAAATGCAAAACAAAATTTCAAGTTCCAGTGAACTTGAATGTTCATGTTTCCTGAGTCCAGAAAGATTGGATGAACCCCTGAAACTGTTTCCCTGAGATTATCTTTAATAAAGAATATAAACCAAAATATAAAATAAATAATATAAACTAAGAATAGCTCCTAAAATATTTTTAAAACTGTTTAAGTGTTGAGCTCAACTAGTTGTAAAAAATGCCTTGAATGTTGTGCTGCTTTAAGAACTATGTGTATGTGATTAATCTGACAATATTAAATAATGTGTTTTTTGTCTGTTTGCAGACAACCATTGTTTGGCAACCTAACAATGACACCCTGATGGGGGTAAGCACAACAGAGACACACCACTCTGGGAGAGGATCAGAGAGTGAATCCAGCTCAATTTTCTTGGGATCTGCAGTGCACTTACATACAAGCATGTAAACAGGAAGACAGGATAGGGTAGGCTTACAAAGGTGGGACATGCGGATTGGTTAGGAGACCCTTAGCCTTGTGCAGACCACTCCCAGCTTAACAGACATGGCAGCCATCTTCCCAGGTGGCAAGCTTTCTTAAGCCGATACAGCCAAACACAGGGGAGCTTTCTCTACCCTGTATTAAAGTCCGTTGGGAGACTTGCACTTATCCAGAGCTTAGGCTATTTGTCCTGGCCAGAGGCTCTCCCTTCCTCCCCAACATTCTGCAACATCTCCTCCTTTTTTCTTTTAAATGAATAAAGTCTTTGGTATAGAGCCTCTGCTGTTTCTTGGGAGGTAAGGGTGATGGTAAGGGTAGAAAGAAAGATTATTCAGTGCAGCTGTTTGGGCATTCTATCCTGTGAAGAGGTCTATGGCTGCTCTTGCAGTGACAACTGACTAGCCTTCCCTGCTGTGGCATTATTGATGGTCTAAGCAGTGTTATAAACACAGGACCACTGGGTGTACCACTCCCAGGGTTAAGGTCAAGAGTCTGTTGGTCAGGTGTCTTCAGCATGCCCCAGGTCACAGGTATCTGTGGCATCTGGGGCTTCAACTTCTTTTTCTCTGTCTTATCTTATTGTCATGGATGCTCAATTGATACATCTTCTCAGTAGACAGGTTGGAATCGGCCATGATGAGCAGGAACTCACACAACATGTGGTTTGTTCTGTGGGGAAAATACAAACAAAACCCCTCCCAATGGTTAGTAAAGGATTGGTCCCTTTCACTAATGGATCCTTCCATGTAACCCATATTGGCAGCTCACTAGGACATGTATCTGATTGCCAGTGAACACATATGGGAGGTTTTGAAAAAACTGACCTCACCATATCTTTCCAATCTTGAAGTGTACTTAAATTAAGGCTTAATGAATTAAGCTGTGCCTTCGTCCACAGAGAATAATCTCCATCATCTTTAACAGCTGTCCTAAGTTCTTTTAACTCTCTCCCAGCACATGGATATCACTATAAAGGATGTTCTGGGGTGGGATATACGCCAACAAGAAACACATGTACCTCAGAGCTAGCATCACACTGATCACACAATACCTGTACAGGACACTCAGGTGTTGAGCACATGCCAACAGAGCACATACGTACCTCAGAGTTCCACCCAACATCTCACTGATCACACAACACCTCAGCCCAAGAATTTCCCATTTCTTCACTGCTTTCTCTATATTGTCACCACCTGCTTTCTTTGTTTTCCGCACCTCTTGGGAGACTAGAGAAGTGGTGATGCAATCATCTTCTCTAAATTCTTTAGCACTGTTTTTAGATCCCCTGCCATAACACTTTATGAACAGCTGATGGAGCATTTCTTCTAAAGGTGCCACAGTCTTTGTCAAAACCAGTTCTGATTGGTCTCCTTTGCCAGTATGTCCTTTGCCATTCCCTGTCATTTCCCACTGATTCCTTAGGAGAGGGGCCACCACATCCTCTTAGCTACTCTCTGCTGGAAAAGGGCCTTGTAGGTCCCAGGGTGAAAATCTTCTGTCACTACTCTAAAGGACCACAGATTTGCATATTGAAGAGGTGAGCAGCAGTAATCCAAGGGGCGATATCAATAACTGTTTTCTAAAAGGAAGAAGCTTGAGATTGTGTAAGTTTGGCCTCCCTACTGTCTAACAAAGACTTTAAACACTTTACTTAATTATCTTTCAAATTGCTTGCCGAATTTTTAAAATTGCTTGCCAAATTACCCATGCTAACGCAAGGGAGTACTTACCCAATAAGATGGACCTACGTCAGGTTCCCCGCTCCCTGACAGGGGCAAGCGCAGAAAGGAGAGAGAAGAAATAAGAGGAAAGAATTTTCCCTTGCTTTTCACCTAAGCAAGGAGTGCTTACCCAATAAGACAGACTTATGCCGGGTCCCTTTCCTTCCACCTACGTTAAGTTTAAGCCTACGTCATGCCCCCAAGACTATGCCAGGACGCCAAAAATCAGGTCTTTATTCCCCGATGGGAGTGAACACGGAAAGGGATGCTCACTCGATACCTGATGGGAGTGAATGCAGAGAATACTTACCCGATACCCTGACGGGAGTGAGCACAAAGAGTACTCACTTGATTCTTCATCAGGTTCATCCCTGTTTCAGGCGCCATATGTCACTGTCTGTTCGCTGGCAACTTAACAGCAACACACTGGTGGAGATAAGCATAATGGAGACACACCACTCCGGGAGAGGATCAGAGAGTGAATCCAGCTCAATTTTATTAGGATCTGCAGTGCACTTATATACAAGCATGTAAACAGAAAGACAGGGTAGAGTGGGCTTATAGACATGGGTCATGCAGATTCGTTAGGAGAATCTCAACCTTGTGCAGACCACTCCCAGCTCAACAGAGCAGCCATCTTCCCAGGTGGTGAGATTTCTCAAGCCTGTATAGCCAAACACAGGGGAGCTTTCTCTACCCTGTATTAAAGGCCATTGGGAGGCTTGCACTTATCCAGAGCTTAACTGATCTGTTCTGGCCAGAGGCTCTCCCTTCCTCCCCAGAATTTGGCAAAAAGGAAGAGAAAACACAGAAAAGAAAGGTGAAATGGTTTCCCAACTTGAAAAATGTGATCAATGTCACTAAACAATACATGTGGAAACTGCCCTATTGGTGTATGCTTTGCTGTGTGTTATGTATTATTTTCAACAATGACAAAAAAATATATTAAAATCTCTTTCCAGGCAGTGTGGTGCGATGGGCATCTCCCGGGTCAACTGGCACAAGCACCGCAAGACTGGGGGCAAGAGAAAGCCCTACCACCAGAAGCGGAAGTATGAGCTGGGACGCCCGGCTGCCAACACTAAGATTGGCCCCCTCCGTATACACACAGTTCGTGTGAGAGGAGTCAACAAGAAGTACCGTGCCCTAAGACTGGATGTGAGGAACTTCTCCTGGGGCTCTGAATGTTGTATTTGCGAAACAAGGATAATTGATGTTGTCTACAACGCCTCCAATAATGAACTGGTCTGAACCAAGACCCTAGTGAAGAACTGCATCATGCCCATTGACAGTACCCCATGGCATGAGTCCCACTATGCGCTACCCCTGGGTCGCAAGTAGGGGGCTAAGCTGACTCCTGAAGAGGAAGAGATTTTAAACAAAATGCGATCAAAGAAAATTCAGAAAAAATACGATGAAAGGAAAAAGAATGCAAAAATCAGCAGTGTTCTAGAGGAGCAGTTCCAACAGGGCAAGCTTCTTGTATGTATTGCTTCCCGGCCAGGCCAGTGTGGCCGCGCAGATGGTTACGTGCTAGAGGGCAAGGAGCTGGAATTCTACCTGAGGAAAATCAAGGCACAGAAAGACAATTAAAGCTTCCTCCCATTTTAGCACATGTATTAAAGGTGTTTATTAAAAAAAAAAATTGAAATAATCTCCTAGCTGACCTTGTGCTTAATGGTGAAGGCTAAATGCTTTTCACCTTAAAGTCACGAAAAAGCAAATGTATTTGATTTCTCTGTTCTTCTTTCGTGAATATATCTGCAGTTTAAAATACTACAGAAAATTTAACCTTATAATAGGGCGAGAAAACAGAAACGAAAAGCGTTGAGATCAAATAGTAAGATATTGTTATTCTTTGCAAATGGTGTGGTGGTCTGTGTGGGAAATCTCAAGGATCTATCACAGCCCAGAACACCCCTAAACTTCAGCAAGTGAGTTCACAAGGTCACAGGATGAAAGAACAACATAGTAAAATTAATTGTATTGTTGTTGTTGTTTGATGCCGTAGAGTCATAGATGACTCATAGGGACCCTATGAACGAACAGCCTGAGCACTGTTCGTACATAGAGTTTCCGGAGGCAAGCCATTTTGGAAGTGGATGCTGCTCCTGCTTCCAGGCTTGATGTAGTCAGGAAGCTCCAGCCAGCACTGTCCACCATGGGTACCCATTACCACGAATGGCACATCACTGTCACAGTCTTCAGCATCACAGCAACCACAAGTTACCTTGGTATAGCAACGTACAGACGAGTGCTCCTTCTGGCAAGGAAAACTTCCCAAGACCCTGGGAGGAGCCAACCAGAAACAACATGGCTGCGTCCTCTCCTCTCCCAGCTGCTTTTAGGCTTAAGGCTGCCTCCTGGTTCAAACACTAGGCCCAGGCTGGCTAGCCTCACTCCTGGGGACAGAGCAATCCTGCACATCAAATATATGCCCGGAAAAGCAGTCGACTCCAAAAGCTTGCCACGATTCCTGCATTAATTGTATTGCATGTTAGAAATAAATATACATTAAAATTTCATAT
>NW_006399991.1:1343500-1348012 GCF_000299155.1 Elephantulus edwardii | reverse complement strand
ATATTTCTTATATATGAAAAACTGTAAGGCTAAAATAATCAACAGTGATAACTTGTCATGCTACCTTGGAGGTAGAGACACTGGCTCCCTCCTGCATTGCTAGGGAAGCTGTAAAATCACACAGCCACTCTGGGAAGAGTGTAGCAATGTCTCAAAAAACGAAACATGTGTCTACCATAAACACCAACAACTGTAATCTTAGTCATTTACTCTCAGAGAAAAGAAAACTTATGTTCACATAAAACCTCTATACTGATATTCATTGCAGTTGTTATAGTAAATAAAACTGAAAACTACTTAACTATCTTTAGTAGGTAATAAAGAATTTATGACGTCTTTATACTGGATCCAACTTCTTATTTGTTTGGCATGCAGATTGAATTAAGGATGCCGTTGTCAGGTGCTAACTAGTTCACTCAGAGCTGGCCCTCCAGCAGCTTTTCAGAGACTTGGAGTTGTATGGGAGGAGACTGCCCATCTTTCTCCATGGAGCAGCTGGTGGATTCAAACCACCTACCTTTGGGTTGACCATAAAAATCCCTACCACTGAGCCACCAGGGCTCTTTGGTAAAAGGAGACCATCCTGATATACATTTTTACTGCTCTTAAACCACATATTATCCCCTTGTTCTGTTTGAACCTTGGTCTATATACAAGTTCCACATGAGTGTTCCGAAATTTTTATTCTTTGCAGTGCTATTCATAATTTGTTATGATTCACACAGTTAAATGTCTTTGTTTAATCAATAAAACACAGATAAACATCTTTCTGGTACTCTATGTTTTGAGTCAAGATCCATATTTATCTCTCACTTCACATCCTCTTCTGAATCCAGCTTGAATTTCTGTAAGCTTCTTGTACGTGTTCTATTACAACTAATGTGCTATTGTGGTAACTGGAGAGGCTGGACTCTAGGAAAAGAATGCAGCACCAGGGTTAAAGGGAAACTCAGTTATGTTTGATATGCAAATGAAAAAATTTACTTGATCTATAATGAAGAGAATGCAAATATTTACTTATGAAGATGAGTTACTCTTGTGTGTTATTGTGAGGTGATTCCACCTCAAAGAAATCCTATAAGACAGAATAGAAGTGTCCTTCAGGTCCTTCCACCTGCAGAATGACTGGTTGGTTCCAACTGTCAATCTTTGAAGTAGCAACAAAATTCTTAACCATTGTGGCATCAGGACTCCTTGGTATGGTTTACAGTTCAAAACAAAAATCTTCACAGCTGGGCCACCAGGTAGCATCATAATAAGTTGAGGGAGGACTTAGGTTATCAAGGCTCTTGCTTCACTTAGATCTACAATGCCTAAGGATATAGCAGTGAAAAAAAGCAAATGACGTGCTGCACTAGGAAATCTCCCACAAAAAGATCTATAAAGTGTTGGAAAGCAGATGTCATTTGGGGGACTAAGGTGTGCCCATCATTTTTCTTTCTTTGCCTCAACTGACAATAAATGAGGAAGACAAATGAAAAATTCATGCTTTTGAATTATGATGTTGGCCAAGAATGCTGAAGATATCATGGACTAGCACTAGTGCAACTAGAATGCTCTTCAAAAGAATGGGAGACATGACTTCTTCTGTCCTTGGGGTATGTTATTCGGTAGACCCTTGAGAAGACTCTCACACCTGGTAAAGGATCAGTGCGGAAAGAGGAAGACCCTCAAAGAGATGGATTGATGCAGCAGCTACAATAGACTAAAAATGACAGCTATTTGGATGGCACCAGATTGAGCAATGCTTCATTCTGGTGTCCATGGATTTGCTCTTGGTGTGTGAACAGATTTCTCAGATGCCTCTAAGGACATACTTTTTAATTGATATTTTAATGAAAGTTTATAGAGACTTTGGATTTCCATTCATTCACTGTTGTACATATTTCCCCCTGCCCACCCTTCCCGAATTAGTTTTTCTCTTTGAAAAGTTAAAAAAACGCTTTCATTATTATATAATACCCCCCCTCCCCATCCATTCCCCCATGTAGCTCTCATTCTGGACTCCTGTGATGAAAAAATACCTCATCACATATTCCTTTTGAACAGTTCTCTCCCTCATCTCTTTCAGTGCAGTATACATTATTTTTCTCCTCTTTTCTTAGATTTCCCCCAACCCCAATGTCAATCCTGCTTTACAACAGTGGCATTATGCAGTATTTGTCCATTTGTGATAGAGATATTTCACTCAGCATAATGTCCTCCAGGGTCATCTATTTTGTATAATATTTCATGAGTTCCTTGTTTTTCAATGCTGCATATTATTCCATTGTGCGAATATACCACAGCTTCTTTAGCCATTCATTTGTTAATGGGAACTTAGGTTGATTCCAACTCTTTGCTATTGTGAACAAAGCCACAATTAATATGGTGTGCATATATATGCTTGGGTGGCAGTTATGGTGACTTTAGGGTATGTTTCCAGTAGTGGAGTTGCTAGGTCAAATGGTATTTCTATTTGCAACTTTTTGAGAAAGCGCCATACGGCCTTCCAGAGTGGTTGCACCATTTCACACTCCCACTAACAGTGAATAAGAGTTCCAGTTTCTCCACAACCTTGCCAGCATTTGTTGTTTGCTGCTCTGTTAAATTCTGCTAATCTTACTGAGGTGAGAAGGACTTTTAGAAGCACAAGGACACATGAGTCCCATAGTGTTTGGTGCCCCCAAAGCATCACATAAATTGAAGCTTTGTTCCAATTTTTCCTGGCTGTTTCTATGCAGTAAAAGCTAAGGTAAGACACAGGGAAATTTGCAGGAGCATGACCATCAGAAGAAGCTTCTGGGGACATAGGTTGTGCATTGAAATCCTGAAGAGTGAGATAAACACACAGAAGGGACCATATGCAGGAACCAGGAAGCACAGGAACTGCACGAAGACCTGTCCCCATGACTTTGTATGAATGAAGTCTATAGGATGCCACACCCAATCTCAGCCAGGCACGCAAAGTCCTGTATGATGTGGTAAAGTAGTTCCTTATGTTAGCAAACTCAGCCTAACATTCTTGAGAGAACACTGTAATCAATTAATGTTAAGTGTACCTTGGATGGGACATTTGTTTCAGTGGTTTGACAATTGTGCACTGATGCAACATGATAGTTGTATAGTGATCTGATAAGACTATCAGTTTAAGATTTAGATGGGATACAGCGTCATTATTCTCACAGTCCTGATTCCCATTTCCCTGGGCTGTGGCCTGTGATGCCTTTTCTTTTACAAGAAAAAGTGAAGAAAGCAAAAAAGAGGGACCTGCTGCCACCAGGAAAGAAGAGCCTGGCGCCTAGGACGCTTTTGGACCTGGATTCCTGTACTAGGGACCTCCTAGACTCAAGGCAACACTGGTGCCAAGACACATAGAGTTTACCAATAAATACCGGGTTCCAGATGAAAGGAGAAAAGTACCTTACTCCAGAGTGGGAAAGGTGAGAAAGTCTTCAAGGGAAGAGCTGGCACCCGAAGTTCAGATTAGACATCTGAATATAGCTTCTTAAAATGTGCAAGAATAAATTTCTGTTTGTGGAAGCCATCCCCTTGTTCCTATCATACATAGCAGCATTAGAGCCCATGTGGAAGTCAGCTGTTGATCTACCTGGTTGAGAATTTTCCACTCCTTCTTTGACCCTCCACGTTTCTGAGCATCATGTCCTTTGTCCAAGTAATGGCCCTTCCTAGCAACATGCCTGAAGTATGTGAAAGAGGCAAAACCTCATCTTTGCCTCCAAAGAGCACCCTTGCTGCATTCTCTCTGACACATATCTGTTTGTTCTCTTGGCTGTTCATGTTGTTGGATGTTCAGTGTTTTTCTCCAACACCACAGCTCAAAGGCATCAATTCTATTTCAATTATCCTTATTCATTGTCCAACTCTCAGATGCATAGCAAGTGGTCAGAAAGATTATGACATCAAATCAGACTCATCTTAGTGCTCCCAATGACATCATTGCTCCTCACTAATTTGGAATATTCCATAATTGTAGACTCTCTATGCAGAGGATGTGATAGTTTACTTAGAAAACCCTAAAGACTCTGCAAGAAAACTACTGGACATTGTTGATCAATTCAGCAAAGTGGCAGGATACAAGACCAACATAGAAAAATCAATTGGATTTGCCTACAGTAGCAAAGAGAATACAGAACTGGAGCTGAGAAAAATAGTACCCTTCACAATAGCTAATCACAAGATTAAATACTTAGGAGTAAACTAAACTAACCAGAAGCACAAAGGCTCTGTTCAAAGAAAATTACAGAACATTATTACAAGTAACAAAAAGAGAACTGGAGAGGTGGAAGAATATCCCTTGCTCATGAATAGGATAAGACTCAATAGTGTGAAAATAATACTGTTGTTGTTGTTATGTGCCACCGAGTCGTTTCCGACTCATAGCGACCCTATGCACAACAGCTCTAAACCCTGCTCTATCCTGGGCCAACCGCACCACCTCTGACACACCCATCCCGATTACCCCAGTCACCGAATCAATCCATCTCATAGAGGGTCTTCCCCTCCTGCGCT
>NW_006399991.1:1283237-1342582 GCF_000299155.1 Elephantulus edwardii | reverse complement strand
ATTCCCTGCTTTCAACCAAGATCCATCTAACATCAGCAATGATATCCCTAGTACCATGACCCCTTCTAAACCCAGCCTACCAAAGGTAATTTACAAGTGCAATGCAATCCCAATACAAATGCAAATTCCATTCTTCAGCGAGATGGAAAAGGCAATCTCCAATTTCATTTGGAATGGAAAGAGCCTCGGAATAAGCAAAGCACTCCTTAAAGAGAAAAAAGGTAGGAGGCATCTCACTCCCTGATTTCAAATCCTACTACACTGCTGTGGTGGTCAAGATAGCATGGTACTGTTACAATGACAGACACATAGGTCAATGGAATAGAATTGAGAATCCAGAAATCAGCCCACCTACCTATGGTCAATTGATTTTTGACAAGGAGATGATATCAGTTAAGTGGAGAAATGACAGCCTTTTTAACAAATGGTGCTGGCAAAATTGAAAAAATTATCAGCAGAAAACTCAAGCAAGATCCATACCTCCCTCCATACACAAAAACTAATTCCAAGTGGATAATGGACCTATGACTAAAACCAAGGACTATAAACTTCATTAAAGAACTCAGAAGAACTCTAGAAGTCCTAATCCACAACATAAACAATATTCCAAGCATCCTGGAAATCAACAGCCAGGAGAGGATAAATAGATGAATGAGACCTTCTAAGAATCAAATCCTTATGCACATCCAAAAACTTCTCTAATCGGGTAAAAAGGGAAGCAAGAGACTGGGGAAAATATTTGGTAATGACATGTCTGACAAGGGACTTATATCTAGAATTTATAAAATACTTGGGCACCATCACAAGATAAAAGTTATTTACACAACCCAACTGAAAAATGGGCACAGGATATGAACAGACACTTCACCAAAGAAGACATTCAGATGGCCAACAAACACATGAAGAAATGTTCAGAATCCCTAGCTCTAAGAAAGAGGCAAATAAAAAAATTATGAGTTATCATCTCAGCCCAGTAAGTGTAGCGAAATTTAACAGAACAGCAAGCAACAAATGCTGGCGAGGTTGTGGAGAAACTGGAACCCTTATTCACTGTTGGTGGGAGTGTAAAATGGTGCAATCACTATGGAAGGCTGTATGGCACTTTCTCAAAAAGTTGCAAGCAGAATACCATTTGACCCTGCAATTCCACTACTGGGAATTTACCCTAAAGAAACCATAACTGCCACCCCAGCAGATATATGCAAACCCATGTTTATTGCAACTTTGTTCACAATAACAAAGAGCTGGAAACAACCCAAGTGCCCATCAACAAATGAATGGATAGAGATGCTCTGGTATATTCATACACTATGCATCATTGAAAAATAGGGAACTCATGCAGTATCATGCAAAATGGATGACTCTGGAGGACATTATGCTGAGTGAAATATCTCAGTCACAAAAGGACAAATATTGCTTAGGGCCACTGTTGTAAAATGGGCCTGGCATCAGGGTTGATGAAAGATAGAAAAAGAGGGAAGGAATGATGTGTATTACATTGAAACAGATGAGGAAGATAACTGTTTAAAAGGAATATATAAATGGGTATTCTTGTCATTACAGAAGTCCAGAGTGAAGGCTCCACAGAGGAGTGGACCTGAGGGGAGGGATTGCATAAAAATGGAAGAGTTTTTCTTTTTCTTTTCAAGGAGAAGAGTGAATTGAGGGGAAGGGGGTGGGCAGGGAGAAAAGTGCAACAGTGAATGACTGGAAATCCTGTCTCTGTAGACTTTCATTAAAATTAATAAAAAAAGAAAAAAATTAAGAATAGTAATAATGATGTTGAAAATTTTAAAAAAATTACACTTACAGGTCTAGAGGAACAAACACAAGAAAAGTAAAATGTCCTGTATATTTTGACATTTCAATGGTGAAATGACAAGTTTTCTCCTAGTTCTATTCTCTCCTTCCACTAACTTGAGTTTCTGAGGGTCAAATTTTGCTCAGTAGAGTTTCTGAGGGTCAAATTTTCCTCAGTATCTCACACATGATTTCCACAAAATCCTTCTAATGTCTTGTTTGTCTCAATCTATTTCCTTCTCTTTCCCCTGCACCTTTTTGTCCAAAGTAGCCTGAAATAATATCTGCTTTCTGGTAAATCATGGGGGAAATTGACGAAGAAGTGTTTTTAGGAAAGCACTCCCTGGCGCATGCCCTGTGTTAGACCACCATAGAAAAGAGCCCTCAGATGGAATTTTCCATGCACCAGGTAGCCTCTTCTCTTCTGAATGCTGGGATTTCTGCTTTCAGGCTCTTCCTAGATTTAGAGAGTTATTAAGATGTTTGACAATAAAGTAAGTGCTAAGGGGCCAAGTAGGTGTAATGTTCTCACATACTGCTGTTTTGCTAGTAAGCATATATTCCTTGTAGGTGATGTTGAACTTTAGACTGTTAGCATTTAAACTGTAAGAAAGTGCTCCAATCCATATGCCTTAGATGAAGATGAAGGAGGTGAATTACACTCAGCTTCTTAGGACACAGAGAAGAGCAAGTTTTCTTCTTTCCCCAATTACTTCAGTTTTCCCGCTCTCATTCTAATTTGCTATGCGTCTGAGAGCTGGACAATGGACATGGATGACAGAAGAAGAATGACAGCCTTTAAGCTGTGTTACTTGAGAAGAGTGCGTTGTGGTGTTGGAGAAGAGTGAGCTGTGCTGAAGAAGAGTGAGCTGTATGCTGGAGAAGGGTGAGCAGTGGTGGAGAAGAGTGAGCTGTGGTGTTGGAGAAGAGTGAGCTGTGGTGAAGATTGATCTGTGCTGGAGAAGAGTGAGCTCTGTGCTGAAGAGTGAGCTGTGTGCTGGAGAAGAGTGGGCTGTATGCTGGAGAAGAGGGAGCTGTGGTTGAGAAGAGTGAGCTGCGTGCTGGCAAAGAGTGAGCTGTGGTGGAGAAAACTGAGCTGTGGTAGAGAAGAGCGAGCTGTGGTTGAGCAGTAAGCTGTGTGCTGGAGAAGCCTAAGCTGTGGTGTTGGAAAAGAATGCTGAATAACCCATGGACTGCCAAAAGGTCAGAGAAATATATATTAGAGAAGGTGTTCCTTGGAGGCAAGGATAACGAAGTTTTGTCTTATATACTTTGCGTATATTGTTAGGAATATTGGCAAAGGACATTATGCTCAAAAAGATGGAAGGCCAATATAAGAGAGGAAGGATATATAATCCTTCCACAAGATGGATTGATACAGTGACTGCAGCTATGGGTTCAAGTACGTCAGAGATGATAAGGATGGCACAGGATAGGACAGTGTTCAGATCCATTGTTCATATGGTCACTATGAATCATACTCTTAGAAAAATTCATAAGGAAACAATTAGCTGATGATGGTTCCTGCTGCATTTCCATCAAGAAACATATGAATTCTATAGTAACTTGCAGAAAAGATGGGAAGTTGTTCAGGCTAAAGGACTCACTCACTCAGTCATCACCATGGAATCAGAACTGACTCACAGCAGGCATCACAGCAGGGCTTCCAAGGCTGTAAATCTCACAGGAGGAGACTGCATGACTTTCTCCACCAGAGCTGCTGGTGGACTTGAACCAATGGAATGCTGCTGACTTTGGGTTGGCAGTATAAGTCCCTATGGACTAGGCACCAGAATTTCATTGAGCTAAAGGAGGGAATACTAAACACTGGCATTTCCAAACAGATCTATATCATATGGATATACTCTACTGTATGGAGTAACAACAGAAGCTTCTGGGTAGCCCTTCTCTGGACAGGAACTATTGATTGGGGCCTATTGCAGTCATCACCTGAGGCATGCTATAGTACACTGATATTCTCTATCCATGGAGACATGAGAACACAGCACGTCACATCCATGTCAACAGAAAGCATGCTGGATACCCATACAGTCGGTGTCATTCAATTGACTGCAGAGATATGGGGACTTAACTGAAATGTCAACTCTTCTGAGATGTCATCTCATGATGGAGAGCTCTGTCTTAGTGCTCTCCTGGCACCCTAAATTCCTCCCTCTCAGCACTTCACCCACTTCTATGTACTTGCTCATTGAAGTGCAGAGTCTTGCTCATTAAACAGAGAATGACCCAAGAATGAAGGTGGGCACTACTGATATTTGGGCCCCCAGTCCCTGGTACACAATAGCCCTCAATAAATGTCTCTCAAGAAGGTTTGGGCATATAAGTAGCAGTAAGGTAATTGTTGTGCTTCCTTAGCATGGAACCTGAAATTTTACCACTTGACATTGATTATTCTGAGTTTAAAAGCAAGTCTTCTGCATCAACGTTCCCTTTCCAAAATTGAGCTTCATTGGGTGAAACCTTGGGGCACTGGTGTGAGCTGAACCACATAGAGTCTTAGCACAGGGCCAGAACCACGTAGAGTCTTAGCACAGGGCCAGAGGTACGGAGATAAAGGATTAAGAGACAGTCATTTGTAGCTGGACATCTAGATCTAAAATGTGATTATTGCATCACTAGTAGCTCCTTTGTTAAGTAGGAAAACATGGAAGTATGTCCTTCAAAGAAGCTTGAGACTAGAAAAAACCCATTTCCTGGCATAGTATAGTGTATAATGTATCAAAAACTCTGGTGTCTTAGTGGTAAGAAGTTGAAGTTGTGCTGACAGCCCAAAGATATGTGGTTTGAAGCCACCAGCTTTTCTGTGAGAGAAAGATGGGCATTACCTCCTATTTGATTTATTGCTTCTAAAAGTCCCCTGGAGGGTCAGCTATGAGTCAGTTGGGACTCAGGGTATGTAACAGCAACAATGTATCAGACTGCCAATGGAAAAGTTTGCAGTTTGAATTGGAGAGAGAAAGACAGGCAGGCTCCTCCCTCAGATTTACAATCTCTGAAATCAGAAAGTTTCTATGAGTTGGAACTGACTCACAGCAGTTCTAAGATTTTGGTAGGCATATGGTCGGCATTTAGCCAACACTTGTTGAGTAACTCACCTCACTAAAATTCCCATGCACGCTTTCACTTCTTGTGTGGTACCGGCTGCAAAGAGCAGGGAAGGGAGTGCAAACAGAAAAGTGGAAAGGACTGGATTTCAACCCTGCAGACACATGTCCCTAGATAACGCTGGACAGGGACTGACCATCTTCATCCTGGACTGGGTTTAGAAGTACAGTCAAGGGTGAAATGAAGCCCTGTATTTTCCCTTTGTCTGAAGCCCAGGCCCCATGACCAGCCCTGCTCACTAAGCCATGGCTGGAGGTGTGTATGGCTGCACACTGTGTGCAGCCCAAGACTGGCAGTCCTTGAGTGTCTTGATTTGTGAGGCAGAAAGATGCCCCATCACCCAGCACTTCAGGAAGTTCTTAAAGGCAAGGGGACCAGATGGGGGGAGGGGGGGGGTCCATGGGCATGGTGAGTCTGAGGGGAGGAGGACATAATCATTTGTCTTGTGTGATGTGAGAACTGTCTGTAGTTAACTATTTGCTACTAGGTTTGGGGCTAAAAAAAAATTAGCTACCACCTACACACAGTGAGAAAAGGAAGAAAGAACAGTTAGAATGCAGGAGAGGGAAAAACCCCAACTGCCCCACTTGACAGGTTAAAACAGCCTTAGCCAGTTGCCTGTGAAGCCGGGACAGCCCCAGCATAAACCCTGTTCAGAGGCTTGCGTTGCTGTGGTAAGCACCAAAACTTAAGGGAGTTCAGGCCTTGTGTCAAACACAAAGCAGACAAAAACCCTGAGGAGATGTGGGCAGAACAGTCCTCAGGTCCTCAATGGCTCAATTACTGTCCACAGGCACAGCCCCTTGAGGGGAGTTGCTGGGTGAGGAGGAGAACTGTGGGAGAAGTGAAGCAGAAATAATCTTCGTGACAATGACAATTTAAGGAACACTAGACAACCAGCTTGCCGGGGTGTTTCTAAACCTTCTGAGAGGAGGTGTATCAGTGGAGCAGTCATGTGGAAAATTCCCTTTCTCTTCAGTGCACAGCCATTCCCAGGCTGAGGGGAAGTCTTTTTAATTTTTTTTTTTTAGGAAATTCTCAATTCTGACAGGTCAGGATCACATCAGGTTGGGAGAAGATGCAGGTTTCCTGGAAGAAACTTTGTTGTAAACTTGAAGGTTTGAGAGATTGGTGTCCCTCATTCATTTATGAATTATGAGTTTCAAGGAGGACTCAGGTGTGTCTGGTGTAAAGTGGGGAGTGTGGAGCCACACTGTTTCTCCTGTGCATCTGGAGACTGAATCAGTACTGGGTCTGCTGAGAAACTCTAAGGATTGCAGCTTGCAGGCACCAACAGAGCCACCATGCCCAGTGCTTCCTGTGTACGCAGCTGCAGGTTTTCCCACCTGGGCCTCTCCACCAGGCACTGTGCCGCCAGCCCTGAGGGAGCCCATCCATGCCAGCGGGACAGAAAGTGGAGACTAAAATGACTCTCCTTGTTTCCAGGGTCAAATTACCATCCATCTTACTCCCAGATAGTCAGCACATCTCCATTAATGCTCCACAGCAAAAGGCTCAAGATGCTGTCACTATGGCTGCTGTCAGTGCTGCACCACAGGCCTGTCACTTGGGGAGCTGAGCGCAAGAGGAGTTTGCAAAGGAACCCAGCCTGCTACCAACTAGCTCTTTATTCTCCTGAGCAGCTTGACAGTTTTCTAGAGTGAAGGTGGTCTGTTGTTGAATCTTCAGCTTCACGGGGTGCTGCCATGTGTGGGTAGAGTGGGTTGGTGGGCCTTCTGTGACTGCTGCAGTGGGGCACCAGTCGGGAGCCTGGCAAGGTCGCTGCAGTGGGAAGTTTTGCTCCAAGCCCACCCGTAGTCCTGCCTGCTCTCACAGACCCACCTTTATCTCTTGAACTGGGGAAGTGATATTTATTTCCAGGGCCAATTTCTTCAATTAGCTAACTTCACCCATCCACTTTGTCCAAGGAAAGACAGGTAGCTACCGGTCTTGAGAAGCTGAGGATCCTTCTAGGAATGCTGCTTTCTACTAAGAAGTGGCGACTGCCAGGTGCACATAAAGGACTCCCTGGGAGTGTCTTAAGGAAGCTGGGGCTAGTGATCATTAATTTTCAGTTCAGAAAATGGTGGTAGACGTGTAGACTGGCACTAAGAGATCTGTCTGCAGGCCAATTCCCATCATTAAGAAGAGTGTTATCCATTATAAGAGGAGACAATCTTGGTGGGAATGGAGGAAGGGCATTGCTGTTGTTATCATTTGCCAGTTGTGACTCATAGTGGCCATATGCACAATGGCCCTGAACTCCAACCTATCTTGTGCCATCTTCATGATCTCTGATATGCAAAGGCCCATTTGTTCCAGCTTTTGCATCAATCCATCGTGGGGAGGAGTCTGACCCAAATGCTAAGAGATAAGTGACAGGCAAGGGAGAGCCACGCGATTACCAGAGAGGATGGCCAGTTGCCCTAATTCCTCTGGGACATTCATGGTTTATGCTTGACACCTGAGCGTAACTTTGTATAGCACTTTCACTCCCCAAAATGTCCAAACTGAGATGATCAATTCCATGGTATTAGAAAGGCAACAGAAGTGCTGGAATGACTCTGGAGAGTGGTTTGCAGGCTCAGGACTCTCAGAAAATCAACTTTGCAGACAAACAGACAGGCAACAGTGTGTCAGGCTGGCTCATTGTCGAGGAGAGTGAGGGAGATAGAGGCTTAGTGATTTTGTCACAGATGTGCAGAGCAGAGACACCAGGGAGGGCATCAGAGTCACCTTGTCTGTCCTTTCTTTTATTAGCAGAGGGCACTGAGGAAGCAGGGACCAGAGTGGCCTGCCTGAAGACGTATGGCTAGTTCCTACAGGAGTGGGGGCTAGACCCTGCCCTGCAATAGAAAGCCCAGCCGCTCCTTCTTGGGACAGAGAAAAGGGATGACTTTAAAGGTGCTGCAAAGAATCAAGGAAGGACTTGGATCTAGCCTGTCAGGTTCAGGATGAAGAAGAGTCACACAGCCCCATGGTTCTGAGGTGGGGGGACATGAGACACTGAGAATGGGGCCTGGCAGTAAGACAGAGGTGCAGGGGTAGATACGCTGAGCGTAAGTATTTGCCTGGATGTAAGGCTGCAGATGAGATTTGGAATCCCCACTGAGTAGTGAGTGATATCTGTAGGGAAACAGGCCATGACTTCAAGGGGTAGAAGATTTTACTCAGCAAGTCAGACTAAGAACCAGTGATGAAACAGGGAAAGCGTGGGGTTAAAAAGTGAACGGCGTCCGGAAGACCTAAGTTAGGGATATTCAACAAGAGACTGCAGGTCTCATGAAGACTGTCAAGGTCATATGAGACTAAGGGACTGTAACCATTCCCTAGTAAGACAGGACAATTGAATGCAAGATGAAATCCTGACCTGGATCCTGGATACAGTAAGAAAATGCATGGCATTTGACTAAATTCTGTAATTTAGTTACATATACTGCTTGCATGTTCATTTCCTTCCTGGTTTTGATCATTTTATGTGCTGTTGTTGTTGTGTGCTGACAAGCTGGAACTGACCTATAGCTGACCCTCCGGTGGGTTGGCTACACAGAATGTTAATATTAGAAAAAGCCAGGTTAAAGGTTACAGAAGCTCTTTTTTAACTCTTCTGAAAGACCACAGGATTTGTGTTTTTCCAAATAAAAACTAAATGTATTTTTTTTTTAAAGTAGAAAATGTCAAATAAGTAATTTAGGAAGTGTTTCTTTTCTTTCTTTCTTTTTTTTAAGGCCCAAGGAGTAGTGAAATCTTGCTGGAAAGCAAAGGTTCTAAAGTTGTCTCCCCCCAGCACCTCGTCCCCACTCCTTGCAGAGCTTCAGAGGTGGACAGAACACTCAGTCAGAGAAGCCTTGACTTGTGCTTGGCAGGTGGAAAAACAGTCACAGAGATGACTTCCTCCTGCTCCACAGCACAGTCAGCAAATAGGGTGTGAGCAGCAAACCATGCTAGTGATTCCATATGCCGACACAACCGCAGGGCATGTGGTGTCATCACAGTCCCACTCCTGGGAGTGAGGGGTGTTGGGAGACAGATGGGACATGCTGCCAGTTGGAGTAAAGGTCCTGGGAGGAGGCTGGCCTGCAGGCCTGGACACTTGGTTTTCTGGTCATTTTGACCATCTGCTAACTAGCTGTGCAACAGTGGCGAGCCACTTCCCCTTTTCTCTTTCCTGCTTTTCTTCATTGAGAAATAAAGGTTCTGACTTGTGCCAGCTCCAAATCTCATGCACTGGTTAGTTTTTCAGCAGTGATGTGACCTTGGTTCAGCCATAGGCCTAATTGCTCTTCTCATACGTCTTCTTGGGGTCAATGTGCTTGGCCCTCTTAAAAGTTAGAAGAAAAATGCTTATCTTTAGATCTTATTATCTCCATAACAGAGATACAATAGTTTGAAGGAGCCCCCCCCCTCTCATATCTGACCCTCCAGGGAATTTTCAGAATCTCTAAATTTCATGGGAGGAGATGGCCTATCTTTCTCCCATGGATTGGCTGGTAGATTTGAACCATCTGCTTTTGAGTTGGCAGCACCCTGCCCACTAGACTATCAAATAAAAGGTAATTTTAAAAACAGCCTGTTGGGGGCAGGGAGTTGGGAGGGGGAAATAATGCAACAATGAATGAATGGAAATCCAAAGTCTCTGTAAATTTTCATTGAAATTAATAATAATAAAAACCAGCCTGTTACCTCAAGGTCTGTGGTTTCCCCACCCCAACAGCTCTTCATTAAAGGAGGTTGAGTTCAGTATTTAAACTTGCTACAGATGATCTGCAAAGAGGATAGTTTAAGGAAGCAAACCTAATCTATGGTCAGCCTGAGTAAGTCTTCCCACAGAGCATCTACAAAATCCTGCTCACCACTGTCACGCGCATGTGGTGCTTTCTGACATGTGACCTTGAAAAACCTCAATCTCCTGAAAAAAAATCAGTCTATATGAAGTGAGTACTTTTTGCTCAGAGAAACTTCTTTGATGGTGTGTGTTCAAATGTCTGCAAATATTAAGATAACATCCACAGAAATTGCCCTCAGTTGCCAAAGTCATACATCCCAGAACCCTGGAGAAGACAAAAAACACTGACTATTGCTGGGGGCTGTATGCACACTGAGACACCTCAGGTTTTCTTCTGTTTCCAACATCAAAGTGTCCTTTCCAAACAGACATTGCAGAGAAGTCCACCTGGGCCAGGACAAGATAGAACAGTAAGGCCAGAAACTACAAGAAGAGAGTTGTGGTAGCCACTGGTCACGAGAGGCATCAAGACACAAGGCCAGTGGGTTGCTGTGGTGTCCCATGTTGTGTGGACCATGAGCACTGTCTGAGGAGGGACTGGAGGTCTGTTATCCTGATGCTGGGCTCCTGCATTGGAGATGATCCCAGATGCCGAGCAGCAACACCACAGAGTATGTGCTAAGTGCAGAGTCAGACAGGAGAGTAAGACAGCAGCAACAACAAGAGAAAATACAGAATGTGACGAGAAGCAAACACTAAAGGCCATGTCCCCAAACATCCAGAGCAGTGACAGGGGACAGGATAAGAGTCTGGGACCCTGGAGCTCCTGCCAGGCTACTGAGAACCAGGTTATGTCTCAAAACAAAGACCCTCCAAGAAAGGACCTCACAGCGAGGAGGAGAGAGCTGAATATAGGCACTTCCCAAACACCACCCTATGCAAACTACAGTCGGTGCCTCACAGCCACCATTCCTGGGGACCAGACAAACTGGACATGTGGCACCCTCACACCTTCACTATAAAATTAACATCACTGAAAACTTAAAAAAACCAAACCGTCCAAAAATAACACGTCTCAGGCAAATGAGTTGAAAATCCTTTCTTGGGACCCCCTTTTTTTTCCACCTATTTCTGAAGGCAGAGGCCACCTGGCGTAGGTTTATGTGAAGAAATGTAATTCCTATTGTCCGTGGTTTCCTGATGGTACACAGCTGAAGTGACGTCATGGAAATGTCATCTATCAAGGTCAGTCAAGTCCAGTTTCTTGGTAGAAACATGAGCCCCAGCAGCTGGTGGGGGCACATAGGATGCACAAATACTTACTGCCTTGGTCTTCCAAGACTAAGTTTTCATTCAATTCAGCATGCTTTGGTTCAATTGGATGTAAAACTTTAATGCAGATCGTCCTACACCTCTGTTCTTCAGTCATCTAGAAGAAAAGAACACAAGTATTGCTAAGGGGTGGGGAAAATTCATTCCACCTTCCACTCAAGGGCAAAGATACAACACCAACGATGCCCATTCCAGTGAGTCATACAGTCTTATTTCTGTTGTCTTCTCATAGTGACAAAAGTGAAATGTGGCAGACACAGAACATATGGAATACTTTGCCTTAATTAAAAAGTATGTTGGGAGACATGGAATTTGGCCAAGCCTCATAAATCTGCTAAAAAGAAAAACCCTCAAGACTCTGTCAGGTAAGTGTAACTAGAAGCGACTGTGCTCTCTGGAGACTCGAATGGCTTCCTGGCTAGTGGTTGACACCCACTCTCCTGTCACTTGCCTGCCTTCCACGAAGGCAGTTGTTCTCATTAACAAGCAACCTCCTCCCCACTGATGACAAGCTCATCCCTGAGGAATACAAAACTAGGAGATGATAAATTTCTCCTGCTTGTGAAAATGAAACCTCCCTCAGGGCAATGAAAATGCTGTGAGCCTAGAAGGAAATGCATACTTCATCTGATAACCTACCTTCATTAACCAAGCCTGTCCTCTTGACCAGGACAGCTCTTCACACCAAGAAGAACTGCTCCAAAGTGACAGTGAGGAAAGAGGACAGTGGTGAGCAACCTTCCTTCAGACACTTCCAATAAGGCAGAGAATACATTCCTCACAGCGGATGTTTCTATCTGGCATGATGTCTGTCCCTCCTGACCTCTCAGCAGTGCCAAGTTTTGTATTTTAAGCCTCCATCCTTGTTTCTGTGACACTAAGTCATTTTCTTCACCAGTTTGTTGCAGTTTGTGTGTTGTTCTCATGTTAAGGTTGTAATTAAATTCTGTCGAGTTGAGCATGACCTTGTCCAGATGTTGGATCTGCTATTTCTGAAACCTGTAGCGTCATCCACGAGGGGCAAGTTTTAGCAGAGCTTTCAGACTAAAAGAGACTAGACAGGAAAGCCTATCTACTTTCGAAAATGAACAGCATAGACCAATGAACCAGCATAAACCTTATGATTCACAGAGAATATTGCCCAATATGGTGTTGAAGACCAGCCCTAGGCTGAAAGGCTCTCAAAGCACACAGTGGCTAAAACAAAGGACTCATATCAATGACTAAGCATACCAGTGACCAAGTGTACTAATGACTGAGCGTACCAGTGACCAAGCAGAAATGCAGGACCAGCCAGCACATTGTTCTGTTCTACTTGTGTGTCACAAGTGAGTAAAGGCAACTTGACCACCATGTGCTTAGCTATCAGATTGCTTCTAGATAGAGCCATGACTGGCCTCCATCTTTCTGTTCCCTCAAGCACACTGTTGACATCTTTGTTGTAGGTACCTGAGGTAAAATAATTGACTTTCTATTAGACTCGAGATTAAGCTGGAATAACCATCATCTCTCCAGGGCTCAGAGCTTGTCTTCTAGGATGAATCTGTTGTTCAGTGTGTATGATCCTCAGCATCTAGTAGCTGACTCACAGTTGACCACAACTACCACCATCAGAAGCAAAGCCAGCCTTGCCAAGCAGAGGCCAAACGAAGAAGTACACATGTATTTCTTGAGATGCAAGTGAGATGATAGTGTGCCCACAGTGAACCTTTTTATTTCGAGTCCTGAGAGGTAAGAGAAGGAGTGTTGCCGTGCTAGGCTGCTGCCCTCCACTGGGTGCTGGGCCATGATAGTGCGCTAAAAGCAAGGTAAGAAGCATCAAAGGTCGGCATTCCACTCCACGGTCCCTCCACTCTGACATGAAATAAGAGAAACATACTTAAAATGAAAGCATTTGTGGCATCTACATTACTGCTGCTGCTGATTCAAGACAGTGACTGCCTAATGAGCAAGAGGCATGAAGCCAAACAGACACGAACAAGAGATTTCCCTTGAGGTGGCGTGATTTTCCTAAGGTGCTCTGGAGGAAACATTTTTCCTTATTCAACATCTATTATTTTAACTGCTCTTCCAGGTCCCAGCTCCACTGATTTTCAATAGTGAGATGTCAGGCTTCCCATCTGTCTGAATAGGTTCTCCTCAGTTCAGCCTTCAAACCCCTGCAAGACAAAAATGAACCCTGACAATAAGGGGAGAAAACTAGATTTGTAGATAATGAGTACTTTTGGGATTGGATGGAGATTTGAGAGGGGTCTTAAACAGGAACAATGACTCAATTCAAGTAGATAACAGTGTGGGAGAAGAGCTCATCCACCAACACTGTGCTGTGTGGACCTCTGTACACTTGCCGAAGGTCCCTTCCACAGGAGGAACAGGTTCATTAAGGCCACAGGCTTGTCCAAACCTCCTAGACCTCAAGAGAGCTCAGAGAGAGGGTGTTCATCCCAGAACCTCTAATCTAGGAGAAGATCAAAGCTCTTCCCTCAGGAATCCAAAAAAAGATAAGAACAGCATCATCGAGGGCAACTTGCGGTGCCCAGAGGCCAGCATTAGTTCTATCTAGAGGAGATCTGACATTGAGCATACTTGACAAGCTGACCAGGGACTATTCTCTGAAAAAGGCCGGAAGTTTGTGGGCCCTTGCTCTATGGCTCAGAGTCCCATTGTGCCTCTCCAGGAGACTGGTGGATTATACCTGCTTACCCAGCATCTACCAGGGAACCCAGATAAGTCCTAGCCCACTACACATATCAGGCTGAACCTGTACATGCCACCTGCCAGGAAGGCTTCTGGCTGGCAGCCCTCCATGCTGGTGACCATTTGTTCCATTTATGTGATATGGAATTAAAGGCCTATGGCAGAGGCCCCATCTGTCTGCTGGCAGATCTGTTTGTCATTGTGGGCCTCTGAAGTCCCCCACCCACTTCTTCTTCTTAACATAACAGGGACATGTTGAGAGAGAGAGAGAGCGAGAGAGAGCGAGAGAGAGAGCAATAACAGCGCTTCTTCTTTTTTTTTTGTAAAAAAGACTTCAGCTTTGTTTTCAAAATCATCGTGTGGGTGAGGAGGATGGACGGGGTCTTTTAACCTCCTGGTATTTCACATCCAAGATGTTTCCAGGCCCTTAAATGCACAAATGGGGTGCCAGTACCTGGCTTCTCTATGTGCCCTGGCTGGTGGCTATGTGGCATTTACTGTCCCTTCTCCAGCACAGGTGACCCATTCTAGAGGCAGTACATGGGCAGGTGTGACTGTCCCTTCTCAGCCCTCACATCTAGAGACAGGAGCCCAGAAAGGGGCCTCTCCTCCCACAGGTGAGTCCCAAGTCCTTGGTCTCTCCGTTAGTCTCAGGATATTTCCCAGCCCTCTTTCTGGATCTCAGCATCCCCAAGGAAATGCCTCCTCAAGAATGGGGACTTGAGGGTGCTCCTTCTCCAGCCACACCTGCTTTCGGTCCTCTGCCATCACCTCACGTCTGGCAGCTGTCCTCTCAGTGACACACTAGCTTGTTTTGGTCCAAACTCCAGGTCTCTAACTCCAAGGCATCTTCAGCCCTGGGACCAGGTCCCTCCTAGGGAGCCTGGGATTATGGGTCACTCTCCAATGTAGGATCTTCATTGACTTTCTGTTGCTCCCCTGTAGAAGCAGACTCTGCTTTGAGCCCTCAGTACACCCCATCATCTGCCTTTAGTTCGCTTGTCCAGTCTCCTTTGATTTGCCACTTCTGCCTTTGTCTGCACTCTTTCCAAAATACAGGGGCACACTTTTCCAACCGTGGGATCTTATTCGCTTGCCAATATCCAGAAACAACGAGTCTTTACGAAGCTCACTCAGCTCCTATGGTATCTCAAGCACATGGTCCCTCTCACACACTCTTGACACTTCACATCTCTGGGAGGCGCCTATGCACACTCACAACTTGCTCCCTCTGTACAAGCAATGATCGAAAAGTGTCAGATAACCTGATATCTGATAACTTGAGTCCAACATCTTGCGAATTAGAGTGAGTCTAATATTATAAAGTGAGTACACTGAGAAGTATGTGTCTCATTATGTTCTGCAATTTGAAATCTGAAGAACTCTATCCACATAGAGAAAGATTTGTAGCATGCAAAATCCCAGTTAAAATGAGAATAATAATGTGGTCTTTTGGACATCTGAGCCATAGTAGCAAGATCTGGAGAGGCAACAGCCAAGTCCTGGATGTGGGAGGTTCCCACAGGGAACCTAAAGAGGCCAAAATCCTGCCTGCAGGTTCCTGGGGCATGGAAGAAGGCACACAGCATTACTAATGCAAGGGCCTCTTCTTGCAGTCCTTCTTGGGTTTTTCCCCTACAGAGCAGATTACAGAGGAGAAACAGCAAAGATGTGGGCTCTGTCTCAGTGTTCTGAGTGGTAGCACACTCATCCTTTCAGCCTGGAGTCAGCAGAGAAAAGATGCAGCCTAAGATCATCTGGATTCTATGTTTCAGGCTGCCATCTTCTCCCTGTAAAGAAAGGGGCATTCTCTCATTCATTCAACCACGGCATTTTGGCTCCTTGAAATTCTTCTTAGTAAGGATCTTCTCTGAGCTTAACAAGGACAAGGATGCAGAACCAGAGATCTGTGGTGGCTCCTTTCACTGTATTGTCTCCCCTGTGAAAGTGCCACAACCAGTGAGAAGTTTCCGCATGGGACTATTACTGTCCTGTAAACAGATATCCTTGAATCTGCCTGGGATAATTTCAGGCTAGAGGTCTGCACCACTGTCTCATCAGGGCCAAGAAAAAAGCCTTTGGGAAACTCAGGTCTGTGGATTCCTGAGACAGCCCTGAACCCATGATGATAACTGTTAGAGAGTGCCTGGGGCACTGTGGCATGCTTTTCTGTTGTCAGCTGCTTTTAGCTGTTTCCACTTAAGGGAGTCTCACATATGACAGGATAAAATGTTCCTGGTGCTGTGCCAACTTTGTGATCAGAGGTGTTGGAGCCCATTGTTAGAGTCTCTACCTCAATTCCTCTCATTGACGTTTCTCTTGTTTTCAGTGACCCTTTCCTTTAATGGTCATGATGTCCTTTCTACTGATTGGTCTTCCCAGTGAGGCATTCAGAGTAAGTTTAGCCCTACTTGCTTCTGAAAAGAACTCTGGTCCCATTTCTAAACAGACTTGTTCTTTCTCCTGTCAGAATGTTCTGTCTTCTTGGCCAGCAGCACCATTTGAACACATTCATTCTTCCTTTCTATTATACAGCTTTCATGTGCATGTGAAGAGACTGAAAAGTCTTGACCTCTTAGTCCTCAAAGTGGCTTATTTGACCAAAGAGTTGAATCACTTGATTTCTTGAGGGCTGCTTCCATGGACAGGCATGTCCCTGAACCAGATTTGATGGTTTTCGAGTCTCTCAATGTGATATATTTATGGTCAAGTCTTTGGAGTCTATGTCCTTTAAGCCTCCCTGCTATGCCCCTAGCACAGTGACCTATATCCTATCCTTTCACAGTGCTGAGGCTGAATTTGATTCTGTTCTTCTTTTTCTGTCTCAGTAGCCAGGGCCAGCTCTTTCCTCATCACCTGTGACCACTCTTCTCATCTTACCTTTTCTATATAGCTACTCTGATGGTGAATCTAGAGTTCCCCTCACCTTAAAATCTGAAGAACTCACCTCCTCTCTACCGTTCCTACCCCCTTTTCTATTCATATTCTCATTAGCTCCCTTTGGAGAATCTTGACTGGCCTCCTTGTTTCATGATCCATGTCTATGTTTAAAAAAGGAAATCTTTCTAAACCACTAATGTGGCTGTCATACTCCCATGCTTTAAGTCTCCCCAGCAGCTCTTTCTGCTTTCAACCCCCATACTTATATCCCAGCCACACCAGCCCTCTAGCAGCTTTCCAGACAGCTCAGACATTGTCTCTCCTCACATCTAGCCTCACTTTCCCTTCTGCTTACAATACCCTCTTCATCTTCACAACATAGTTAGTCTTTCCTGTACCTCAAAAGTCAAGATTTCAAGTGTTGACACAATTGTAATGGAGCACCCTACACGCAACCAGGTGCACCCTACACTTCTGATCTGACTAATGTGTCTCTCATGTTTCCCAGTAAGTCCCAAGGTGGTGAAAACAGTTAAATGTTTGGCATCTATCCAGAAGTTGGGAGGTCTTAGAGGCACTTCAGAAGACAAGACCTCGAGATATATCTTAGAAAAAAAATATCAGCCACTGAAAAGTCTATGGAACACAGTTCTACTCTGATACATGTGAAATGATCATGCATTGAAGTTGATTCAATGCAATGGTCCGTCTGTTGGGGTGTTTGTTTGTTTCCTATCCTTATTCTTCCAGAGAACTGTGAGGTAGCTCCCAGCTCGGTAATGATTAACACTATAGGTGCCCCTCCCCAGACCACGCTCATCTGAAACAGGCATCACTTTTTGGTCAGGTATTTTTAAATTCTCTTAACAGAACACAGTTATTTTAGACCTCCAATAAATGCCTGTTAGATCAGGATAAATGAATAAACGGGTTTATGAACAGTATTCCACATCAGTGAAGTTTCTGAAGGACAAATTGAAAAGAAGTTTGTTCAGATTAGGTGGTCTTTGATCTTAAGTGCTCTTTCTCCCTGTGACAATCAGAATTGGAGAGCTGGAGAAGTCTCTTCCATTTACTGTGAGAATCTGAAGTAGCCCCAGATCCTACTCTGTAAGACCATCATGGTTTGTATATCTTTTTTAAAATTATTATTCATTTTAATGAAAGTTTACAGAAACTTAGGGTTTCCAGTCATTCATTGTTGCACTTTTCTCCCTGCCTACTGGTTTGTATATCTTTTTATAAGAGAAAAGAAGATAGTAAACCAAGGTCCTCTTGTCATAGACAAGACTGATCCTGGGAGTTTAGATACCGTGGCTTACTGGTAAGGATTTACACCACCAACTCAAAGGAACGAGGATAGAATCTACCAGCTCCTCTGCAGGCGAAAGATGAGCAATCAGCTGTGCGTTGGTTCTGACTTGATAGTATACAAAAACAACAAAATTCTCAGAGTAGAACCTACATATATCTTTAATCAGTAGATATTTTAAAAATGTTATTATGGCCATTATCAGATAACTCAACTGCCTATTAGGGCCTGGAATAGATTTGTATAACATTTATAGTGTTAAATGCCTAAGATAGAAGACCTATACTATATATACAAGGGAGTAATCTAATATTTATTTCAATAAGAACCTGTATTACACATTGATAAACAGCTATTTTAACAGCTTATTATGTCATCTCAACTTACTTTTTTGGCTCATGCAATTACCCCTGTTTACAGAAAGTAAAAGTCATCCATACTACAAGTCCTCTTTGGAGATGGATCCACACAACGATGGTAACAATGGCTTGTATGATGGGGATCATGAGTATGGTGCAAGACAGGGCAAAGTTCAGATCTTTTGCACAGGGTCACTATGAATCATAGTCGACTCAACAGCACCTATCAACAACACAATAACCCAACAGTTAAGTTCCAGACTGCTCACCTAATAGCTCTGGGAGAAAAGACTGAGTGAACTACTTTGAAAGTCATACGGTACAGTTGTACTCTGTTACATGGGGCCACTATGAATTGAAATTGACTTGATAGTATATCACAATAATGTTGGTGTTCTGGGCCATCAAATCAGCTGCAATGCACAGTCACCCTGTGTTCAACAGCCCTAAAGTTTGTCTTGTCCTGAGCCAGTCTCACTGACTCAGACACACTTAACCCCATTTCCACAGTTACTGTGTTAATCCATCTCATCCAGGGTCTTCTTCTCCTGCGCTGTCCCTCCACCCTTCCAAGCAGTGACCAGTTCGTCCTGACCATGTGCCAAAAATATGTAAGATGGAGCCTCAAAATCCAAGCCTCCAAGAAGAAACTTGATTTCACCCTCTCCAAGACAGAGATCTATTTGTTTTCTTGGCAGTCCATGTCTGTTCAGGACTCCAGCACAACTCAAAGGCATCATTATTCTTCATACACCTTAGTCTCTAGATTGACATCATTGCTTCTCAGTACTTTGGAAAGGTCTGTAACAGCAGACTATCTTTTTATTTCCTGATCACTGATGCCAAGAGTGTTAATTGTAGAGCCAAGCAAACTATAATTGTTAGCAACCTCAATTTCTTCTCCGTCTATCAAGGTGCTTCCAATTGGACAGTGGTAAGAATCTTTGTCTTCTTGATGTTGAACTTCAATCCATATTGAAGGCTGCAGTCCTTGACCTTCTGCAGCAAGCACTTCAGGTCCTCCTCAGTTTCAGCAAGCAGAGTTGTGTCATCTGCATAACATAGGCTGTTGATGAGTCTTCTTCCAGTCCTGATGTGACAGGTTGTATGCATAGACATAATTTTCACCTTTAATTATAGAATGCATACCATCAGTGGAGATTTATTTCCCAAGTTTACAGGAGAAAATTGCTGAGTAATTTGCAGAAAGGAAGTCATATGAGATCACTCATGCTCATTCACTCCTGCTGTACACTGTATTTCTGAGGCTGTAAATCACACAGGAGGGCACTGCCAGTCTTTCCCCCATCAAGGTGCTAATGGATCCATACCGCAAGAGAGGCCTGGCCTGGGAGTTAGCAGTACAAACTGGTAGAGACAAGGCTTCCAGAGTCCCTCATTTTCTAGCTTCGTGATATTAAATGACATGTCCTTATAAAAAATACTCAATGTTTTCTTTTGATGTGTTAGATGAGAGGTCCTAAGTGCCTGTAAATGAGAGTGAAATGCTGATATAAATTTTGATTTTAGTTATTCTGTCATCATTTCCCCCTTGAAAATTCCATGTCCCTTTAAAACCCATTCAAAACTCAAGACTCATTCAAGTTGAAACTAACTCATAGCTGACCTCCTAATCAGTAGGCAGACGACCCACCAGTGGGTGGAAACTGGTTAAATCATAACATCACAGGGGAAGAACATATTTTTTCCCCTGTTCATTTCTCACGCTTCTAAGTTAAAGCCATAATTTTCAAGTTAATAGAGCACTAAGTTTTCTCTGCAAATAAAAACTCGTAACTCATAAGCCAAGAGTAGGTAAATGCATGAAAAAAAGACAAGGTACTATTTTCCCTCCTGGCATTTGAGATCCATGATAAGTTAAAAATTATGTTGTTATCTCCAGTGATTTATCAAGCTTGAGATTTCTTAAAAGATAAACAGATGCACTGCAGCAAGAATATATCAATTTAATGTTTCATTTTGAAACTCTTGATACCTAAAGAGCAGGTATATTACAGTTCTTCCTCTAAAACCACAATAGTTCCCATGACTTACACACGTAATTCTTGTTTTTAAGGCGTTGTGATGTGAGGACACCGTGTTAAGAAAATGGTCACATTTGAAATATACAGACTATTTATTGATGAAAAACTCAACAGAAGTGAAAGACAATGTTGTTGTCAACAGACAGTTGCTTTTTTCTATAGTTCACTTTGGATTTTGTGTGGGTGGCTCATGTGAACTCAAAGGTTATTTGCTAAGTGTTTTGAGCAATTAGAACATGTTGTCCTTCAAAACCCTGAGTTTATGTTTATTGCAATATGTTTCACTTTACAATGGGGGTGTTTGATTATGGTTTTCCACACAGCCATTGGAAGAATTGCCATAGGGTCTAATACAAAGAGAAGTTGCTATGTTTCTTTTTGTAGTAACTGTGTAAAAACAAAATATTATCATCCATAAAGTATGTTCCTGGCCAAAAATCACAGTAAGTAATTATTTTTACCAGAGGCTTTATTTTTCCTTCTTGTGCTGCATTCACTAGCCAACTTGGGTCTAACTCGGCCTTAATCTGAAAGCACCGCAGAGCCAGTTTGGAGTGCAGAGCAAAGCACGGCAGCAGCAATTTCCAATCACCTCACAGGGAATAAAGGAGTAGATGAATCTAAAGAGCAAGGAGGGCTTCATTTCCTCACCTCCTAGGCAATGAATGTACAATTGCCAGGTTCAAAATAAGCAAGTACTTTTGGGCTTTTTGAGATAGTACTAACAGGTAAGTCCTAGGCTGCTAACTTAAAGGTGGTGGTTCAAATACATCTAGAGACAGCAGGGAGAAAGTTCTAGAGATCTACTCTTGGGAGATCAGTCATGGAAACCCAATAGAGCACAGCATGACCCTCACATATGTGGGGCTGGCAGGAGATGAAATCAACTTGACACCAACTGCTGTCATGGTTTTGCACTTTGTTTTGAAGTTAAGAGGACAGCAGCAGTTTGCTGGGACTCACTCTTCCTTTTCCCTTTCCAGCTGTGTTACCTTGGTATGTTCACCCTCTTGGGGGTTTTCTTGGTTGGAAGACGGGGTGACAGCAGGCCCTTCCTCATTGCTTCCTCTGGGTGCTGCTTTGATTTTCCCCCTATCACCTGAGGACTCTATTGTCCTGGGAAAGGAGCAGGGGAAAAGAGAAACAAGTCTGGCTCCTGAGTGTAACCCCCGAGTTGTTCCAGGCACCCCTGGTCTTTCAGAGGCTACATGGGGATTCCCTCCCCGAGCTGCGGTCCTGTCACTGTTACAGCACCCTAGTTTTCTGCTGTATGGATTTCTCTTTTAATCTCCAGAAACCCCATAAGAATGAAGAAATAAGGAGCAGTGTATAGAGACCAACTCAGTGAACGTGGTGGAAAGTAGGGCTCGCCAACTCTAACAGGGGAAAGTGTTTATTAAACAGATGTGCTAAGGAAAACCTCCCAGAGCACAGGGGTGCTAGAATTCTCTTCCTCTGGCATTTCATCAGTAAAAAGAAAAGCTTCTTGGGTGCAGAGTGAGGAGGGACACCTCTCAAACCCTGATATTGACAGCCTTTGTGAGTAGCACCGGGACCAACAGGCCCTCAGGCGGAGCCGAGCCACTGAGGAACCCCGTCGTGTGGGGCTGCTGTTGCTCCATAGGTGAAAAGTGGATGACTCCTCCTGCAAAGATTTACAGCCTTGGAAACCTGACAGAGGGTTGTCACTAGCGGGAGCCATCTGGACAGCAGAGGTTCTGTTTTCTGGGGGCACTGTATCTCTCTACAAAATTTTTGTGCGCAGCCCCTGGCAATGGTTCACCTCTCTGAGTCCGAAGTTCCTCTAGTATAGAATGGGATAACACGTTCTGGGAAGTCCTAGGAAAAGGAACTAAGACTACTAGAGGCAAACACTCAAGAGGTGGAGGAGAGTGCCAGAGATGAGACCTGATGTGACCACGAGGCTCGAATCCACCAGCTGTTCCACAGAAGAAGATGGGCAATCTCTTCTTGTGCAGTTTATTGTCTCTGAAAATCTGCTGGAGGGCCAACTACAAGTTGGTTCCAATTTGACAATAGACAACAACATCTGTGACCACTGGGAGGTGGTCCCTGGGTGACTTGAATGGCTAATTGCTCAACTAGTGACTGCAGGGTTGGCAGTTCAAATCCACCCTTGGCATTTTGGAAGACAAGCCTGGCCACATGTTTTCTGAAGCTCACAGCCTCAAAGCCCCTGTGGAGCTGTTCTGCCATGCATACATGGGTCACAGTGAAAAGGTATCAACTTGTGGACAACTCACCAAGACAAGCTGGGACAATGATGCCTGGTCAGCCCTCGGAGGCCATGAGATAAGTGACCTTTAGTTGAGCCTGGGTGATTTTCAATTGTTAACATTGGTTCTCTACTGTCCTCCACAAAGCAGAGATCAGACGGCATTCAGACTTTTGCCTTTTTCTTTCCCCCCCTCCTCTTTTCCCAGTGCAACCTCAAGCCATTTGTCATAGAGCTGTCTCATATATTATCACCACCTCCAAAGGCAAGCGAGAGCAGAGTCCTCTGAAGACAGACTTCTTCAGTGACAAGCTCCCAAGATGTGTGGTCAGGGCTCTGGAATTCAGGCCTCGCCAACAGTGGCATCCATTTCCTAAACAACATACCTCTAGAAACTCTATGAACTTAGAGAAATGACGATAGTTACAGAACAGGGTATAATTACAAACACCATACATTGTTAGTCACTCTATTAAGATCCAGGGACCCCTGGGAGCCTAGTGATAAAAACCTGTGCCACCAACTCAAAGGCAAGCAGTTCAAATCCACAAGCTGCTCCAAGGGAGATAAATGGCAAATCTCCTCCCATGTGATCTACTGTGTCTGAAAACTCACTGGAGTGTTGGCTACGAGTCAGTTCAGATTCAACTGCACATAACAAGAGCGATCCAGAAAAGGGACTTCCACTGCATACACATGTGGAAAAGAGAAAACCAAGAGACAGGTGTGTGTGAAGCTGGGCAGAGTGATGCCATTTCCTTAATAAAGTGCTTAGCTTCCCTCTGTCTCTATCTCTTCTTTGTCTGGGAAAGATACATTTTTAGGGATTTAGATCCTGGTATTTCCAGAGCAAGATAAAAAAAAAATATCCATCATAGAAAACTAACAGTTTGTTACATCCACTGCAGAAACCACTAGAGACTGCTTACCATTTTCATTTCATACATGAATTTCTCCAGTCTTCAGGTGACAAATGCATGCTGATGCTAGAAGACGACCCCCAATTTGTTCTTAATGCTAAGAGCTAAATTCTGAGCTCACACTCACCATGGCTGACCCTGGGTTGCTTTGCTTTTGCCCTTCCTTCTGCTCTATTTTCACAGGTCCCCAGAAGCTGCATCTGGGCGGGTCACTGAAGACAGCTCTTTCTGCACTTCTCCTCCCACCCCTGGGGGCTTCTTCAGGAAGGATAGAGTGCTGTCCTTCAGGAAGGAGGCTAATCTGAGGTAATTTCCTAGAAATAATACTTTTTCTTTCAGTGGTTATTCACCGATAAAAGGCCCTGGGTCTGTTTGGAGTTTGTTGGTGCTATAGCAGCAAAGCAAAGGCATCAACTGTGTGGATCATAACAAGATATGGATGACATTGAAAGAGTGGGAGTCTCAGAGCACCTAACTGTGCTCTTGTGAAATCTATACTAAGGCCAAGAGGCTGTTGTGTGAACAGAGCAAGGGAACGTTGTATGGTTTAAAATTAGGAAAAGTGTGTATCATCAGGGTTATATCCTTTTCCCATATCTATTCAGTCTGTATGCTGAACAAATTATTCAAGAAGCTAGATTCCATGAAGAAGAATGTGGCATCAAGATGGGAGGAAGATTCCTCAATAATCTTTTTTATCCAGATTATACAGCCTTGAGAACCTGAACCACTTGCCTCAGAAGATAAAAAACCACAGCCTTCAATATTGATTGCATCTCAACGTCTAGCTCTACAGACAACATCCTAGTAGTTGGAGAAAAGATTGAAACTGGCAACTAGTTTGTCCTACTTGGATCCAATAAATCAGCACACTTGGTACCAACAGTCAGGAGGTCAGGAGTATTACACTGGGCAAGTCTTCAGTCAGGAACTTCTCCAAATTATTGAGAAGCACTGATGTTAGTTTGAAGACTAAGGTACACTTGATTCAAGCTATGGTCTTTTAAATCACTTGATATGTTGTTAAGAGCTAGACAGTGACTAAAGATGACAGAATGAGAACTGATACCTTTAGACTGTAGTGCTGGTGAAGAGCATGGGATATCCCATGAACTGCCAAAAGGACAAACAGGTATGTCCTGGAGGAGATGCAGCCAGAGTGCTCCTAGGAGGCAAATATGATAAAGCCTAGTCTCACATACTTTAAGCATGTTGCTAAGAGAGTTTATTGCTTAGAGAGGGACATTATGCTTAGGAAGGTGACAGGATAGTGAAGGAAAGAAAGACCCTCAAGCAGATAAATTGACACAGTGACTACAACAATGGGCTAGAATGTGTCAGAGATTGTGAGGCTGACACAGGATAGGACAGGGTTCAGGTCTGTTGCTCAAAGGGTCGCTATGAGTCATAATCAGCTTGACACCACCTAACAACAACATGACAGCAGTGAAGCATTGGCATGTACAAAGATATGCTGGAATTTAATATTAAGTCTTCCCTTTTCCTTCTGTTTAAGGAACAAGGGTGTAAATGTTTACTTTGTTTATGGGAATGAAAGTTTTTGTAGAGTAGTAATTAATTGTATTTTTAAAAAATCAATGAACATGGGGTGGTGCAAACAGTTAACATCCTCAGTTGGTAAGGGGAAGATTGGTAGTTTGAGTGCAGTGAGTGGCCCCTTAGGAGAAAGATCTGTTGGCCTACTTGTGACAGATCAGTCCCTGTGAACCGATCACATGAAGTCCTGTGACTGAAGTCAGTGCCAGGTACCTGTGGGCAGCATCCACCTCAAACACCTCCAGGCATCATCAGGAACCCCTGGCAAGATGGGCCCTAGCTGAGAACCAGTGATCCAGTTTCTGGACCAGTTACTCGCAGATTTGTGAATTAGGTTTAAGCACTAAGTTCTGGTACTTAAAGTTCCTTAGTGTAAGGTAGTGATCTTGAGCCAATCATTTCTTAACAAGAATCAGCACCAAGTCAGTTCTTGTAAGTTAAAAGTCAAAGATGGCCCAGTTGTGCCTCCTGGTCCTTGCCCCTCAGGGGCTTTCCTACTCTCTTTCAGCTTGAAAATTCATGCACCAGTAGTAAGAAACTGCACTGCAATCCCAAAGGCATGCTGTTCAAATCCACCAATTGCTCCATGGGAAAAGGATTGACAGTGTCCTTCTGTGTGATCTTCCACCTCTAAAAACCTACTGGAGGGTCAGGTATGGGTAGGTTCCGACATGACAGCACACAACAACAACAACAACAGCAATCATGACCTATAAGGGAGCTCTGGTGGCCTAGTGGTAGAAGGCACACAGTTCAAACCCAAGGTGCATGAAATGCTCCTTGGGAGTAAGACGGAAAATATCCTGTCCCATCAGAGCCTCTGAAAACCCTCCCGTGGGTCAGCTATGACTTGATGGCACATTACAACAAGCACAAGATGACCCATATTTCTGGTCAGGTTTTTCTGTTTACTGACAAGGTAATAATTACAACTTGGGATTCGAATCACTGGAAACATTTCATCAACATTAAATATACCTGGGAAGACAAGATAGAATTTTTCAGTCAGGTTAGCTTCCAACCAAGTCAGCTCTCATCCCCTTCCCAGCATTGTGCAGCCAGGGCGCTGCTCGGGGGTGCTGCCCCGGGGTGTCTGCTGCCTGCCAGCCCCTCCTTGTCCTCTCTCTCACTGTTTCTTTCCATCTTGGGTTTTACAGCTCCTTCTCCTTCTCTTCCTGTGTCTTTCTGAAAGAAAATGGGATGAGTTGGCTGCTTACAAGGCACTCAATCCTATTGGATGCTTAAGCACCCGTGTACATAGCAAAAGTGATGAATCCCCACAGGGCAGGTTGTGTTCTGGGCAGAATCACAAATGTGAAGCCAGAAGGCTCCCGTGTAGGAGAAGCCCACTGCACTTCAGAGCCTTGTAGGCATGCTAGCATTCCAGCCTTGAGTGGAGGAGGTTTCATTAGGTATGGCAGTCCTCGCTGAGCCCAGTGTCACTCATGAGTGCTGGCTTTATGGCACTGGCTGCTGTGTAGTATGGCAGCCTATTGTGTGACTGTTCCTGATGAGATTAACAGCAAGCTCTGAGGGAGCCATTTTGTCAGTTTTCCTCATGAAAGCTCATTCACCTTACAAACCGCTCTAAGTTAATGAGAGTCCTAAACTTAGCCCAGAAATCCCAGAGGGGGGCAAGCAGTGAACGTGTTTGCTACTAACCACAGGGTTGAAGGTTTGATTTGAGCAGAGGTGCTGAAGAAGAAAGGCTTGGCACCCTGCTTATGAACAACTAGCCACTGAAACCCAATGCAGCACAGCTCTGCTCTGACTGATGAGAGGCAGTCTGCAATCAGAACCAACCCGATTGTAGCTGATTCTATGAAATTCAGCCCAAGAGCCCTGAATGGTGTGGAGATTTCACCGTAGGTTGCCTTCCAGATAACCAGCAGCCCCAGTTCCCCTCAATCAGAGCAATTCCACAGCTACTCACCTCTGTGAACGTGCACCAGAGACAAGGAAGCCATGGGGGAAGGCGTGTGGTCCGGGCACTGACAAAGTCCTTCTTTGTGGTCCCCACCTGTGGAAAGGGCAGAGAATAAGTCACTGTCAATGAGATCCCAAGGCCACAGCACCTGGCAGTCATGCAGAAGCAGACAGTTAGCTTTTTAACTTGGTACCATGCAGAGCTTGCTTGGAGCCCAATTCCTCTCTATTTGCTAGACGAGCTAATTACAGAAACATCCTGTGACTTACATAGAAGTATATGAACTCCTCACACATACCCAGTGTGCTGTGGCTGGGTGCCGTTAAGTCAGTTGCGACTCAAAATGACCCCATACCCTGCAGAACAAAACACCGTCTGACCCTGGGCTGGCCACACACTCATACGACTTGAATTCACAGGTGTAGACACTGTATAACTTACCCTGAGACAGTTTTCTGTTTTGCTGAGCCACTCCTTTACCAAACACTAATTCCTTCTCCAAAGACTGGTTCCTTCTAACATGTTGGCATTGTGGAGAACCATCAAGTCCAAACTGACCTTAGAGGACTCTCCCATGGGTTTTTAGAGGGTTAAATGTGTGGGAGGAGTCATCCCATCTTTCTCCTGAAGAGCAGTTAGAGGATTAGAACCATGTGCTTTTGAGATTGCAGCGCAGCTCTTTAGCATTAGACCACCAGAGCTCTTTTTTGACACAACAAATTACACAAGACAAAGTCTCACCAGCTTTTCTCTTAAAGAAAATGCTAACTGTACTTTCTCCAAGACAGATTTGATTTCTTTGTTCTTCTGGCAACTCACAGTATACTCAATAGTTCTCACCAACATCTTCATTTGGATCTATCGATTCCTCTTCTGTCTTCTTTATTCATTGTCCATACATGAGGACTGCTGACGGCCAATTCTTGAGATCTGTTGCATGCCTTGCCTGTCCAGCAGGAATAAGGACACAACACCACAAGCGATTCCTTCTCACGGTGGTTTACTCAGGAATTTGTTACAGCTAGGTGAAAGAACATGAAGTGCCCCGGACCCTCCCAGGGCACGGCTTATATCTCTCTCGGTACTCCGCCTATCAGTCTCACATATCATCCCTCCATAGGACCACCAATCCCACGTGAGATCAAGCCATCGACCAATGAGAACACAGTTCCCAAATAAGGTCTCATTCATGATTTTGGCAAACAAAGAGAAGCAGGAAATCAGCGCCATCTTACAATGGCGACCGCACACGGCCTTCCACAGAGATCTAACACATAGTAAGAAACAACTTAAAGTGGAGGCCTCGGGTAAATCAGGACTGCCTTAATGGGAATTCCTGAGCAGTAAAAGTGGCTCAACACTCAGCTGTTAATCCAAGCTCAGTTTGTGTCTACTCAAATGTGCCTTGGAGGAAAGGCCTGACAACCTACTTCCCTAAGAAATCAGCCACTGAACAACCTGCACAGCACAGTTCTAAGCTGACATGCATGGGTCTCCAGAAGTCAGCAGTGCCACCTTGACTCAGTGGGCTTTAACAGAGTCACAGTCTGAATAAGCCTAAATATTATCACTGCTTAACTCTAACTTTAATGGACTTACAAGTGGCAGTCAGCTCTGTCCCGGTAGCAAAGTTTTTCCATTTGTTTGCCACCTGTCCTATGAACATTTGTTACATTTGAAGACTTGGCAGTTGGTAATTTCCACAGCCCATACACATGAGGAATTTCAATGGACCGGGAGTCTTAGACTCACGTGTGTTTATGCCATCTAAGAAATAGCTTTCATCTAAGAAACAGCTTTGGCGGTTCTGTGCTGTCTGGTAATCTTCCAATCACTTTAACTGTGGATTTTCTTTTTAATTGGGAAAAAATGAAGCAATCTGACTGGAATAGAATAAGAAAAAAGAAGACAAAACGGAGAAGAAGAAGAAGCTATGAATCTTGAAACTGGTCCTTCGACTCATGCACTCAGCTTGGTGGAGTGACGGGTGGATTCTTGCTTGACCAGAGAAGAGCTCAGTTTGGCACCTGGGATTCTGCTGGGCCCCTTCTTGCCTCTCTTTGTTCCAGAAACCTAACAGATTTCAAACGTGAGCTGTTAGCAATTTTCTCTGCTCAAGGAAGTAATACTCAGAAAGTTAAAACATCCATGATTTGCCTCTCATGTATTTCAACCTGATGTTCTGGTTAGCACTGCGTGTTGGAAAGCAGCACTCCTCCCAGCAGCCTCTGATTTCTCTGGGGCCTGGATAACTGGCTTTGTAGACTCCCTCTAGCAGAGTGCTTTGTATACTGGTGGAGAAACAGCGCTGCAGACGGCTTAGCCATGTATAATTCAGCACCGGCACCTGGCACCATGTACACCCGGAGGTCCCACCTAACAGTGAGCTCTGTCAACAATAGCTCTGCATCTGGGTCATGGTGTGAGATGCCGAGCAGAGACTGCACAGCATGCGAGCCAGGGGCCACCGCTAGCCAAGATGTGCCCACTATACAGTAGGTGACAAGACTGGTCAGCCCATGCCAGGGGCTGCTGGGAAGGTTCTCCTGTCTGTATCAGCCTGGCACAGATATATCCAAAGAGGATCATGTGAGCTTTGTTTTTTTAACTTGTGAAGTTAGCTTTTCACTGGCTTAATAAAGAGAAAGTGAGGGCAGACGGCCGAGACATACAGAGAACCATCTGAGGAAGAGGCTGCAGGTGGGTAAACTCTGTCAAGGCCCTTTGCACAACCTCCGTATGGCTGCACCTCTGCAAACATGGGAGGTAGAAGGAAAAATCGGGATCAAGTTAAGGAGAAATGTCTCTTGAAAGCCTGCCAGTACTTAGGTGCTTCTCCTTCCCTGTCAACATCTTGGCTCCTGGGGCTGTTCAGAGCCCCCTAGAACAGGCCTAGTGTGGCCTCATTCCCACTGGTGACTGTCCCCCAAACCCCGCACCAACTGCAGGCCAGCAGGCCTCACTTCCAGGGAGGGCACCTAGGTTTGGACTTTGGAGACCTTAAAGCACCTTGACTGTGACAGACAATCCTGCTCACCTAAGGTGGTGACTTTGAAGGCCACTCAGCGCTGTGCACCATCCACATCTGGGGGAACAGAGGGCCTCGGTCTATCCCACTGCCAAGCACAAGTTCAAATTCAGACTTAGTTTCCAAGTTTAGAAACTTAACCATAAATATGTGGCTATCCACAATTTTAACCCAACTAACAAGTGCCCAGGAAAAGCACACTGCAGTTGTCTCTCTCTGTCTCTCTCTCTCTCTCTCTCTCTCTCTCTCTGTGTGTGTGTGTGTGTGTTTGTGGGCTGATTCCCAATCATGCTGACTCTAAGGGCAAAACACAACTGCACTGCTGGTTCCCAAGGCTGGAAATCTAGGAACAGACTGCTCCATCTTTTATGGAGCAGCTGGAGAATTCAAACCAGTGAAGTTCCACTTAGCAAAATGTTAATTCTTAACATTATGCCTATGAAATGCATGAAATTTTAAAATATATTCATGGTATAAATGATACTGCAAAGCAATGAAAACCTAATATCTAGCCCTAGACCAAGAAGCTTCTTGCTTCCAAACAGAGTAAGGGAACTCTGCATGGTTTAAAATCACAAGAGGAGTGCCTCTCCAAACCTATTCAATCTGTATGCTGAGCAAATCATTTGAGAAGCTGCACTATTTGAAGAAGAGTTTGGTATCAAGATGGGAAGGAGTCTCATTAACCACCTGTATTGTGCAGATGACACAACCTTGCTTGCTGAAATTGAGGGCTTGAGGTGCTTGCTGCAGAAGATCAAGGATTGCAGCCTTCAATATATATTACATCTCAACATCAAGAAAACAAAAATCATCACCACTTGGCCAATAGAATAGATAGAGGAAAGGCTGAAATTATCAGTAATTTAATATTTCTTGTATCTACTGTCTAGACCTGTGGTATCAGTCAGCTGTCAGGATCCTCTTCTAAGTCCTGACAAGCAATGAGGTCAGTTTAAAGACTAAGATGTGCCTGATACAAGTCATAGACTCTCCAGATTACCTTCTATCCATCTGAGAGCTAGCCAACGAATAAGAATGATAGAAAAAGAATCACTGCCTTTTAATTGTGGTGTTGATGAAGAGTACTGAATATACCATGGACTTCCAAAAGAACAGCCTTAGAGAAAGTGAAACCAGAGTGCTCCATGGAGGCAAGGATGGAGAAGCTTCATCTTACATACTTTGGGCATGTTGTTATGAGAAACTATTCCCTGGAAAGTAACATCATGATTGGAAAGGTGGAAGGTCAGAAAAAGAGAGGAAGATCCCCAACCAGATGGACTGACACAGTGACTGCAGCGATGGGCTCAAGTGTGTCAGAGATGGTTAGGATGGCACAGGGCAGGACAGGGTTCAGATCCATTGTTTATAGGGTTGCTATAAGTCATACTCAACTGGATGGCACTTAACAACAATAAAGACTATATCATCCTACCAAAAAAAAGCCTCCATCAAATTGATTCTGGAGCCCCCAAGTGTGATCATGGGTTTGCACAGCTGGGTTTTCAGGAGGTGACCCAGAGATCTCTACCCAGACATCCTTCAGTTGACCTGAGCCCACTTTTCTGATTAACAGGTGAGCTCACTAATTGCATAATCCACCACCCACCAGGGACTGTACTACCTTAAAACACATTAAGAGTTACAGGAGAAAGAATTTTTAAAATGGAATAGTTCCTCTTTAACTCAAGTGTAAACTTGCTGCTGAAAACCTGGGTTCTCACAAATTAGCTTTATGCAAATTGTTGTTGTCAAGTGGCACTGAGTGTATTTTAACAAATGGGACCCTATTTGTGCCTCAGATCAAAGCTGAGCCCCACCTGCATTGTCCTTACAGCCTCTGCTGGGCCTAAGCCCATTGTTGCTGTTACTGTGTCAGTTCAATCCATCTCACTGAGGGAGGGTCTTCTTCTTTTTCAATTAACTGCCTTTTTAAGCACCATGTCTTAAAAAACAACCCCTGAGGTACTGCTGCTGAAGATGGTATCTCAATGTGGTTTTTATTTGCATCTCCTTTATTGCCAGTGATTTTGAGTATTTCTTCATGTATCTGTTGACCATCTGAATATCTTCCTCTGTGAAAAGTAATTCCATATCTTTTGCTCATTTTGTAATTGTGTTATCAGTCTTTTTCTTGTGGAGGCCCTGTAAGAGTCTGTAAAATGGAAACAGTCCAAGTATTCAACAACAATCGAGTGAATTGAAAAATTATCGTACATTCACACAATAGAATACTATGCAGCACACAGGAGCAATGATTTTGTAAATCACTACCTAACTTAGGAAAGACTGCAGAGGATTATGATAAGTGAGCTAACTTATTCTCATAAGAACAAATACTGTACAAGACCATTATTGTAGAAATAGATAACTAGGAAAACGTGTATGAGGATCTAAGGGGAAAGGCGGGGAGCAGAGGCGTGGAGATGTGCAGGGGAGTAATTGTGGGATCATGTGGTTTGATGGGTGAGGTGGGTTGGGGAGGTGGGGGGATCTGGTGTGAGCGACAATGGATTCAAACTTTGTAGGTAAACCAGTGTAAAATTAAAAATAAATAAAGATTAAAATAATAACTCGAGGCACCATTGTATAAGTACTTCATGTTTGCTCACTTAGTTCACAGAACTTCTTTGTTGGTGTGGGTATTTGACCCAGAAAAGTTAAGAAACTTGCCCAAGATCATAGTACTAGACTGGAACCAAACACAGGGGTATTGGAGACCATGCTGTCATTCACAGGCTATACTGCCTCCCACTGTACTGAGAGAGCTCACTAGCAAAGCTAGTGACTACTGAATATATTGTTTATGCTACAAATATAAATTATCACATATAGCTCACATCTAATGCGAATGACACCCCACAACACTCCACAAATAATGCCTTTGCTGAAAATATGCTTATCACATAGCAAAGTCAAGACAGAGTTAAACAGATGAGAAACTTATACCAACCTTCCCTGTAGTAAACAACCATAGCCATTCTTCTAGTTTGGTTAAACCATTGTCCGTTAGCAGAAAGGTCAGTAGTTCAAATTCAACAGTTGTCCTGCCAGAAAGATGTAGGAGTGTGCTTCTGTAAAGATTACAGCTTTGCAAACTTGGTGGGGAAGTTCTACTCTCTCCTGTAACACAGATATGAGTTGAAATAGACTTGATGGCAACAGTGTTTCATTTTAGTAAGAAAACACAAATTAACTTAGGATCTAGAAAAAGCCAGATATAAATATTTAGCTCCTGAAGGTCTGACACAGTAAATGGAGTAATACACGTAGGTGTGTTGGAGACATTGAGACTGACTCAGGAAAGGGCAGGATTTAGAGTTATTGTGCATAGGGTCACTACGAGTCTTTGTTGACTCAATGGCACATAACAACAGAGCTGAGCTCTGAGCTCTGGTCACCTAGTGATAGGAAGCTGTGCTGTAATCCCCCAGGCATGTGGTTTGAATCCACCAACTGCCCCATGAGAGAAAGATGGGCAATCACCTCTGACACAATTTCCTGATTCTGAAACCTGCCAGAGGGTCAGTTATGCATCAGCTCTGAATTGATGGTACACAACAACAACAACAACAGGTACACAACAACAACAACAAAGGAAATCTGTAAAATAAATCATCACACTTAATGTGAAAGACTGCCATCTTTCTCCTTAAGACCAGGAAGAAAAAAAAAAAAAGACCAGGAAGATGGCAAAGATGTTCACTCTTGCTATTTCTGTTCATTATTGTGCCAGAGGTTTGACACAGAGAATAAGGAGAGAGAGAGAGAGCAAGAGAGAAAAAGAAGAAAAAAAATATTTAAAGAAGACATGAGTTTCTATGTAGAAGATCCCAAGACATTTACACAATAGATACTGGCAGCTAATAAATTAATTAAACAAGTCAGAGGACACATAAAAGTCAGTATGAATACAGCCTAGCATAAACACTGAAAATGAAATTATAATTAACAATAGTCTAGAAAGACAATACTCTTAAGGATAGAGTTAACAAAATATGTGTAAGTCTTGTACAAGAAAATGGGGGAGAAAAAGCAGAAATAAATTGTAAAAAACTACCTAAATAAAAGGGTGTTCTGGTGGCTTATTAGTAAAGCTTTGATATGCCTATCCAAAGGTATGAAATTCAAACTAACCTCTCTCTCTCATGTGAGAGACAGATGGGCAATCTCCCTCTGTTTGATTTTACAGCCTCTGAAAACCCACCAGAGGGTCAGCTATGAATTGGTCCTTACTTGATGGTACATAACAACAACACTCTAAATAAATGAAGAGAGTCTGCCCATAAATTAGAAGGCATGATAATGAAGAGTTGCCTGTTCTCTTCATGTTGGTCTATAGATACAACATGATTCCAATTAAAATGACAGCCAGCTTTTCTGGTAGAAATTGACAAAATGCAAACTCACTGCTATTGAGTCAGTTGTGACTCGTAACTGACCCTCCACTAGATTTCTGAGACTGTAAATGATAACAGGACTAGCCCCACTATGTTCTCTCCATGGAGCCACTGGTGGATTCGAACTATGGGAAAGGTCTTAGGGTTAGCAATGAAATTTGCTATAGATGGCCACCAGAGTTCCCTAAAAGTTATAATTAATTATAAAACTCATACAAAAATGTAAAGGACTCAAGGTAGTCAAAAGTGTTAAAAAAAATTGAAGGATTCATACTAGTCGGTAGAAAGATACTATAATACCATAGTAAATACAATGGTATGATGTTGGAGTACAGACAGGAACACTAGCTAATAGAACAAAATGTTATTGTTGTTGTTATGTGCCGTCGAGTCGTTTCCAACTCATAGTGACCCTATGCACAACAGCCCTAAACCCTGCTCTATCCTGCGCCAACCGCACTGCCTCTGACACACCCATCCCGATTACCCCAGTCACTGAATCAATCCATCTCATAGAGGGTCTTCCCCTCCTGCGCTGTCCCTCCACCCTCCCAAGCATGATGTCCCTCTCCAAGGACCCGTCCCTCCTGGCAACATGTCCAAAGTATGTCAGACGAAGCCCCAGAATCCTTGCCTCCAAGGAGAAGCTTGGTTTAATTCTCTCCAAGATGAATCTCTTTGTTTTCCTGGCAGTCCATGGTACATTCAGTACCCTTCTCCAGCACCACAGCTCAAAAGCATCCACTCTCCTTCTGTCCTCCCTAGTCATTGTCCAACTCTCTGATGCATAACAAGCGATTGCAAAGACCATGGCCTGTATCAGGCGCACCTTAGTCTCCATAGAGGACACGGCACCTTCCCTTGGAGACAGCTCAACTAACCTCAAGAGACACTGGTCAAAAGGAAAATGTCAGCAGTCGACGTTTTTGGAATCACAGAAGCCAAGAAAGCTTAAGATACACCTGTCAGATCATGGGTTGGACAATGGAAGATATTTTCTGAAGGGACTTGGTAGATGAGAAGGGTTATCCTGGTGGAGGGTGGAGCTGGGAAGTAAGTGGGTCAAGGCACTGGGCTAAGAGGGGGGTCAATACTTTAACTAATGCTTACCCCCACAATAAGGGATTTATCTTTAACTGCTCCACAAATTGCTGTCTGTCAGATACTCCTCTAAATCTGAACATTCAGATCAAGACAGACTAGGAAGAAGGATTGGCCACCCACTTCTGAAATAGCAGGCCTCTGAAAACCCTATGCACAACAGAACACACGCAGATTAACAGAAAGGGCAAGCTAGGTAGAACTATCAAGTATGGAAATACAAAGGAGGAGGAACAGTTGTAAGCAGACCCTAGTGATTGGTACATGGAATGTGAGAGCCATGAATGAAGGAAAATTAGAAATTGTTAAGAAAGAAATGGAACGCATAAATAATGACATATTAGGCATTGGAGAGATGAGATGGACTGTCATGGGGCGTTTTGAGTCTGATGACCATATGATATATTACTCCGGAGATGAAAAGACAAGGAAAAATGGGGTTGCCTTTATAGTAAAAAAAGTAATTTCTAGATCCATCTTGAAGTACAACATTGTGAGTGACAGGATTATATCCATATGCTTACAAGGAAGCCCAGTAAATACCCCTATCATTCAGATATGTGCACCAACAACCAGAGCCAAAGAAGAAGAAATAGATGACAGACCAAAATAGAGAGTCCAAAACTAAAAATTCACATAAAGATGAACTAATTTTCACAGAGGTATCAGGTTAATTTGGTGGAACAGTCTTTAAGATATGATGTAGAAGCAAATGCCGTCTCACTCTTAATGGAGCACTCATATGGGGCACAGTGTTAATCTTACACACATGGTTCACTTAAGTCTGTGTGGACTCTCATCCTCCCTGTCCTCCAAGCTCAGGTCTGGGGACTGCAGACAATGTGGACAGACACTGAAGATAGAGTCCATTCCTACTGCAGATATGCTAGTGTTGTCACACACAAACATCAGGATTCGGAGTCTGCACACATTTGATCTAATCTGTTCTTTTTCCCCCACTAAGGCTTAACTGAGATTGTCAGAACATGAACTCAATAGGGTTTTGGCAGAGGGTTCCTATAATTGAATTTATTACTTCCTAATTTCTCCTCCTTTTACCATTTTCTGTCAAATGATAGATCTGTTTTTCATTACTTAACCCTTTAGAATAGAAAATTATGGCTGTCTGATATACTTTCTTTGGTACATTTGAACTCTATGCTCCAGAAACCAACGTTGGTGATTTACAACAACAGATATATCAATAAACAAGCATTTGATACCTTTTGCCTTTTTTGGCAGTTTGCTTCTTTCATAAGTCCCCCTAACCGTTCCGCTGGACTGAGAGAGAAGGGAAAAATCAAGCAGACTTAAATAGATTTTGCAGACACCAAAGCAAGCATTCGGAAGAAAGATCTTGTTTCAATAGCATGATCTTTACATTTAGCTGAGACTACGGATTGCTCTTACTGACTGCTTAAAGCTGATATAAGACAGAATAATGTAAATTTAATACGTGAAAGAAATTAGGCTGCCAAGTCTTTGTTTCCTGTTTCTACAGCAACTCAGCTGGTGCTTGGCCTGAAGATGGAGGTGGGGACAGTTGGAGAAGGCATCCATGAAGCTACAACTCTAAAACCCACCTGGTGTGGAGCTAGGAGGGAATCCAGAGAAGGGGAGCCACACGTGAAAGTGCTGAGCTTTTGTCGTCCTTGGCTTCAAGTCCCCATCTCCATTTGGTGCTTACTCTATCCTCACAACTCACCCTGTCCAATGAGAATCGATGCAGAGCTGATCTTGCAGTCCTTTCAAGGCAGAGGAGGAGATTGCCTAGTAATGCAAGTTACTGTGCACCACTAGAGCTTCCTGTATCCTAGCAGGGTCATTCCTGGCCCAATCATTGGTTTGCTCTCCATCAGATGGTCAACCTTCATGTCTGTTCCCTGGCCTCTCTCCAGCCTCTCAACCACTCTCCAGGCAGATCTCAATTTTTTGCCACCCACTATCCTGCCCTTTCCCACTACACCCTAGTGATGATGATGGTCATGGACAGAACTGTGTGCCCCCTCGAAAATATATATGTGTTTTAGGGACACAGGGGAAAATCTTTCTCAGCGTCCTGAGAGAGGGAGGACTAACTTGAGACAGACACACACACACACACACACACACACACACACACACACACACACCGCTGCACACAAACTGCTTAAGTTGCCACACCCGATCTCCCGCCACTCCAGAGACAAAGACATTAACCTTCAGTAGAGAAAGCACATCAGGTAAGACATTGTTTCCCAGAATCAGAACTTTTGGGTGCTTGTGGGGAGAGAGGGTTCTGAAACTTCCCTGGAGTATGGCCCCTCTATTGGAGGATCTTTGCCTCTGTGGCTATGGGGCCACCCCAGGGGCCCAACAGGACAAGAAAGTTTGAGAAAGAGAGCTACAAGCAGGGGAAAGACTTTCTCAGTTATCTTAATTGGTTTCAAGAGCTGACTTGAAATCCCCCTGGACAAAAACTTCTTGAATAGTGCACCTGGTATTGCACCTTCGGCTATTCCATAGATGAAGGAGGACAATAGAATTTGGGAGAGGGAACTGCATTATGATGAAATTCCTGCAGGTCTGTAGTTCAGACAAGAGAGAAACTGAAGGACTTTCCAAAAGACATATTTTCCCAGAAAGGGCTTTCAGTGCAGTAAGTGGCCCACCCATATATTGAACATTTTAAGCTGTCAACTAATTAAAAACATCATAAAGATACTGACAGCTTACACAGACACAATAGAAGTGGCCTAACACTTAACTAAAAAACCCCCTTATATAATGTTGAGAAAGCATCAGACAGCTTCAAACACTATGAGAAAACAAATTAGACCTTCTCAAAAACAAAACAAAACAAACCACAGAGAACATTTTAGACCCAATGACTACTCTAGACTCAAGATGATATATGTCGAGATGGAGACAAACAGCTATAAAAGAAAGTACAAATGATGGAAGAAACAATAGAAACCACAAATAAAGGAAATACCCTAGAGGTAGAGAATGAGGAGAAATACATGAGAAGTTATTTGAACAGCTACAGAAGAAGGTGCAAATGATGGAAACCATTTAAAACACAAACACTTCAGAGACACAGAGTAAAAACTGTATTGATGAGGAGAAACTTGCACAACTATGAAACAAAATGTAAAAGATGAAAGAAAGAATTGATAGTATAGTTAAAGAGGTATAAGAACTTAAAAAGTCATCACAAGATAGAGAAGGTACAGCCAACATAGTACTGTAAAGAACAAAAATGCATGAAAATGCAATCCAGAATATCAAGACTGAAATGACAGAAGTGTCCCAACAGGGCAAAAACATAGAACAGAAGAAATGGAGCAGAGTCAATGAGCTGGAAGACATGAACTCCAAAGGAAACACACTAGAAGAAAAACCAAAGGTAAGACATAAAGAAAATGAAGAAAAAATTCTAATCATGTGGGATGACATCAAAAGGAACAACAGTCATATGAGTGGAATTCTAGAATACAAGAGGGACAGGGAAATCACTGGGAAAATTGTGAAAGAGGTACAAGAAGAACACTTCCCAGGTATTATAAAGAACTGGGAAATCCACATTTAAGAAGCTCAGCAAACACCAAATAGACTAGACCCAAAAGGAAAAAACATCAGGACAAATGATCCAAAATGAAAGATAAGGATAGAATACTAAGAGCAGCATGAGTAAAACAAAGAGTCAGCTACAAAGGAAAAGTAATCAGATTAAATTCTGATTTTTCAGCAGAAACCATCTGAGCAGGAAGATGGGATATACAGAAAGTTGAAAGAAAACAAGTGTCAACTTAGGATCCTGTATCCAGTAAAGCTCTCTATCAAGTATGAAGGAGAAATTAGATCTTTTGCAGAAAAGAAGGAATTTGAGGAATTTGTGAAAGACCAAATCTACAAGAACTTTTAAGGGCAGTCCTTCACACAGAGACACCAAAGAAAATGGATGGACCATAATAACTGCAAACAAACAAAAGAAACAAAACAAAATGTCAACAATAAAACCTGGCCTGTCAATAATCACACTTAATGTGAATGGACTAAATGCACCAATCAAGAGAAAAAGAATAGCAGAATGGAATGATTTGGGACTTTATTCTCAGGTCTCTGATTGATCTTGAGTTGATTTTTGCATATGCGGTGAGTTGTGGATCCTATTTCAGGTTTCTGAAGTTAGAAGTCAAGTTTTGTCAGCACCATTTGTCGAAGAGATTGTGAGTTCCCCATTTGGTAAGTTTTATTTCCTGTTGAATATCAGTTGACCACAGATAGATGGGTCCATTTCTGGGCTCTTGATTCAGTTCCATTGTTGTATATGCCTGTCGTTGTATCAGTACCATACTGTTTTGTTTACTACCACTGTGTAGTAGATTTTGAGATCAGGGAGTGCTATGCTTTGCTTATTTGGGATCTCTTCTCTTTCTAAATAAACGTAATAATTTCCCTTTCTATTTCCTTGAAAAATGAATTTGGTGTCTGTATTCAGATTGCATTGAACACATAGATTGCTTTTGATAGGATTGTCATTTTCACAATGTTGATTCTTTTTATCCATGAACAGGGCACATTTTTTTCCATTTTATTAGGTTTTTTCTTGTGTCTTGCATAAATGTTCTATAGATTTCTTTGCACAGATCTTTTGTGTCTCTAGTTAGGTTCCTTCCCAAGAATCTTAATTTGTGGTTGGCTATTGTAAATGGTATTGCTTTCTTGGTTTCCTTCTCTGAGTTCTCTTTGTTACTGCAGAGGAATACCACTGGATTTTGGATTTTGATTTTATATCTTGTTACCTACTAAATTGGACTAATAGCTCTAACAGGGATTTCATTCATCAGAGTCAAACTGAAATCAAGCTTAGACATCCTACTCTCTGGTCTAAAGAGACTGCCAAATAAAGCCAGACATGCACAGTCTAGAGAGGATAAAACTGATGAATGGCACCTTCTAAAGATTAAATCCCTGTGCACATCAAAATTTTTCTCCCCAACAAAATGAAAGAAACCCTACTGCCTGGGGTGGGGTGTGGGGGAGAAACCATGTGGCAATACCATTTCAGACAAGGGTGTCATATAAAAATTTACAGAATCCTACAGGGCCTCCAGAAGAAAAAGTCTGATAGAACAATTACAAAATGGGCAAAGGACATGGAAAGAATTTTCACAGAGGAAGATACTCAAATGGCCAACAGAAACATGAAGAAATGCTCAAAATCACTGGCAATAAAAGAGATGCATATCTAAACCACAATGAGATACCATCTCACCCCAGTAGCAGCAGCAAAGTTTAACAGGACAGCAAGTAATAAATTTTTCAAAAGATATAGGGATATAGGAACTCTCATGCACTGTTGGTGGAATTGTAAAATGGTACAACCACTCTGGAAAGCAGTTTGGTGTTTCCTTAAAGAGCAGAACATAGAAATTCCAGACCCAGCTATTTCACCGCTTGGAACATAACTCGAGAAAATGAGAATGAGGCACAAAGACTCGTACATCAATTTTCAAAGCAGTTATTCAGCATCACAAGAACATAGAAACAGCCCAAATGTTCAACCACAAGTGAATGGATTGAGAAACTGGTACATTCACAAGCTGGAATACTACACAGCATGCAGGAGCAGTGATTTAGAAAATCACTACCTACCTTGAGAAGGACTGGAGAGCATTATACTAACTGAACTAACTCAGTTCCATAAGGAAAAATATTGTATAAGATTATTATTGTAGAAATAGAAGGATAACTAGTAAATTGTGTATAAGGATCCAAGGAGGGTAGGTAGGAACAGAAGGGTGAGGACAGACAGAGGATGTGATAAAACTCCTGTGTGAAAAACAATATATATGAACTTTGTAAGTAAACCAGGGTAAGATAAAAATATTATTTAAAAATAAACAACACACAATTTTTTTCCAACAAGGTGGAAAGAAAACCTACCAACTGGGAAAAAAACATTTGGCAATACCATCTCAGACAAATGTCTCATAACAAATCTCAAACAGAATCCCGCAGGGCCTCCACAAGAAAATCACTGATAATACAATTACAAAATGGGCAAAAGATACAGAAACACTTTTCACAGAGGTGAGGGGGAAACCACAGGGTTGCACAGTTTGGTGGGTGAAAGGAGGGGGTTACGGAAATGGGAAGGCTCCGGTGGGGACCTGAAAAGACACGGTAATGATGGGCATCAATGGTGATTGATTTTATAAAGCATAATGCATGGGAACACAAAGAGAATGATTTTATGAAACACAATGTGAATGAAGAAGAGTGTGAAACGCAATGTGTACAAACTTTGTAAGCAAACTAATTTAAAAAATAAGTACGTGTATTCCTGACATGTTATCCTTGTGTTGATGAAGTAGGTAGGTGATCAGCAGAATAAAGAGTGTCCTTACATAATCACTTCTGGGATATAAACTGGACAAAGAAGTGAGCAGTCCAAGCAGAGGAAAGGCAGTGAAAGATTTCCAACCACATGGAGAAGCATGTCTGAGAGGCAGTAGCAATGATTTCCAGAACCAGTGGAGAAAGCCTTCGAGAGATAGCACCTTTGATATGGACTTTCAGCTGCCGAAATCGTGAGTAAATCTGTTCTACTCAGTAACGACACTCTGGTGTTTCTGGTAAAGCCGCACAGAAAACAAAAACACGGTTCTGATGCTTGTTCAGCCTGGATCAGATAGAAGCTTTTCATAATCCGCAGGCTGTGTGGAGAAGTGTGGGGACGGTGTGCCCACCTCTCCTATGTTCCATATCATGAACGCGGATGCTGGCCTTCTCTCAGCTCCACACACTTCACCACATCCGGTCCACATTAACACCACCCATTTCTGGACAGAGCCAGTGCCAAAAGGCATTGTGTATCATTCACTTTTGCAACTCTTCCCTCAACTGCCAGGGAATCAGAACAACTTATAACTAACCTTCTAGTGTGTTTTCAAAGGTTGTAAATCAAACAGGACGATATTGTTTTTCTCTCTCCATCATAGCAGCTGGTAGATTCGAACTACCTACCTTTGAGTTGGTAGTCTAACTCCTTAGCCACTGGACTACCATGACTCAGGAGCCTCAGAACTCGGCATAGTGGCTGAAAGGGTCTATTGAGTAAAAATAAAGATCTTTGTAGATAAAGTGGTATTGCCTGATTGGTTTTTCAAAATCTTATATTAAATGCACATTCTGAAGCGTCAAGTAAGCATTTATATCTATTTCACTGTCACTGAGGGATTTATACTTTGAGCTAAACTTTTAGGCATTCCAAAACCTAAGGTACACACTTCAGAACTTCCCAAATATGTGCGAATTTCATGTACTTGGCAAGGACAAGGGTCTGAGATATAAGGAGTGACAATTAAAAAAAAACAAAAACCCAACTACAACAACAAACCACACCCACATACTCATTTTACTAGTTATCTATTTCTACAATAGTGGTTTTATACAGTATTTGTCCTTATGGGACTGAGTATTTCACTTAGCATAATGTTCTCCAGTCCCTCCCAAGTTAGGATCCAAGGTTGGCAGCACAGGGGTGAGGATGGGTAGGGGCATAATCATAGGACTGCACAATTTGATGGGAGTGGAGTGGAAGGAAGTATACAGGAAGTGGAGTGTACAGGAAGGAATGGGTTAAGGAAATGGGAAAGATCTGGTGTGAAAAACAACGTATACAAATTTTGTAAGTAAACCAATATAAAATGAAAAGAAAAAGAAAACTTATGGCAGTTATAAGAAAAAAATAGTGAACTGGGAGAGGGGGAAGGAGGAAAAGAGGGTAAAATGTGCTGTGCAACAATGAATGAATCTAACTTCTGTAAACTTTAATTAAAATCATAATTAAAATAAAAATTTATATTAAAACACCCCTCTCTCCCCCAGTGTGCCACGGAGTTGGAACCAGTTCCTTATTGCCTCCCCAGCAGAGTTTACAGAAGTTATGACTTGGCTATCATTCTCCTTGAAAGCACTTGATAGATTCACATGACCAAAGAGATGTCCCTTTGGGGTCGGCAGCACAGTTCCCTATAGGCTATGCCTCCAGAGCCAATCCCTAAAATTCACTGGAGATTTTTTACAAAAACAAGCACACACACAAAACCAGCCTGTCTGGACACCTCGAAGTGGTGGTGAGTAGGAATCTGAGCAAGTTGCGGAGGGCCACCCCAAGACCTTCAGGATGAAAAAGTGGCCCTCCATCCCCACAGTCAAGCCACAGCAGGGCCAGACCTAGCACTGCATTCAGTTGAGTGGGCCACACTGGGAGGTGTTAAGCCCTTATGGCAAAGTGGTTGCTTAAGTGCTTAGCTGCTAACCAAAAGGTAAATGATTCAAACCTACCGGTGGTCCTGTGGAAAAAAGATGTGGCAGTCTGCTTCTGGAAAGCTGACATGGAAGCCCTGTCAGGCAGTTCTACCATGTCTAGCAGGGTCTATGTGAGTCAGACTCAGCTCAGTAGCCGTGGGCTGTATTGGCCTCACTCCTAAGCGCTACACTGTACTAAAGCCACATCTTACCTCTATACTTGATCCCACATACTGTAGCCATAAGATCACCTATAGCCTCAGAAATGTCCCACTGTCCTCTGCTGGACATGGGGCAGGGGACAGAGTGGATACAGAAATGGTGGGAAGTAGGGCTCTGACACCTCACTGCTTCCCTTTCCTTAGTTTTGAGTCTGCTTGGCTGCTGTGTGACACAGCCCAGGGCTATGGGCACTCCACAGAAGAGAAGAAACACCAACAGACATCTGCGATACTAGAAGACCACAGGCTCGGTCACATGGCCTTGTGAGAGGAATGAAAGAAAGAAAGTAACATATTCATTTTTATTTACCCCACGGCTTAGTGTTGTCAGGGGGTGTGCAATGGTACTTCATTGAGGTTGGAATTTCTATTTGTCTGATGACAAATAAAATAGAGCAAATTCTCATGTGTTCATTCATCATTCTTATATTTTCTTTTATCCTTTCAAGCCTTTTGCAAATTTCATTTTCTTCATGATTGGGTTTTAGGTATTTATTTATATGTCCTTCATTGCTGTTGAGTATAAACTGATTCATGGCTGGCGCTCCAGCAGATTTTCCAAGTCTGTAAATCACATGGGATGATATTGCCTTTCTTTCTCCCACAAAGCAAATTTGAACTCCATGCCTTTAGGTTGGTACAATTCTTCACATACTGGGTCACCAGACATCCCTATTATTTTTCTGAGGTTCTTTATATAGTCATGATAAAAACATTTTGCAAATACTTTTTAAAAAGAGTTGCACATGTTTTTTCCAGACTACAGTTTACTTTTTAATTGTGTTATGATTTGTCTTTTTGTTGTTGCTGTTATGTGCTGTCAAATCTCCTGGGACCTATAGAAACCCTATGTACAACAGCTCTGAATCCTGCCCTGTTCCCAATCTCACTAATTCCAACACACCAACTCCCATTGCCCCAGTTACTGTGTCAATTCATCTCATCTGGGGTCTTCCTCTTCTGTGATGCCCCTCCACCCTTCTAAGCATGATGTCCTTCTCCAAGGATCAGTCTCTGCTGGCCATGTGCCCAAAGTATGTGAGATGGAGCTTCAAAATCCTAGACTCCAAGGAAAAACTTGGTTTCACCCTCTCCAAGAGAGACCGATTTATTTTCTTGGCAGTTTATGGTATATTCAAGACTCTTCTCCAGCATCACAAATTGAAGGCATAGATTCTTCTTCTGTCATCCTTAGTCATTGTCCAGCTCTCTGAAGCACAACAAGTAATTGTGAAGACCATGGCCTGGATTAGGCACACCTTAGTCTCTAGACTGATATTGTTGCTTTTCAGTACTCTGGAAAGGTCCCTGACAGCAGATTTTCCCAATGCAATTAATCTTTTTATTTCCTGACTGCTGGTTGTTGTTGTTGTTACGTGCCATCGAGTTGCTTGCGATTCATAGCAACCCTATGTACAACAGCCCTAAACTGTGCTCTGTCCTGTACCAATTGCACTGCCTCTGACACTCCCATCTCGATTACCCCAGTCACTGAATCAATCCACCTCATAGAGGGTCTTCCCATCTTGAGCCATCCCTCCACCCTCCCAAGCATGATGTCCCTCTCCAAGGACCTGTCTCTCTTTACGACATGTCCAAAGTATGTCATACAAAGCCCCAGAATCCTTTTCTCCAAGGAACAACCTGGTTTAAGCCTCTCCAGGATGAATCTGTTTGTTTTCTTGGCAGTCCATGGTCCCCTCAATACTCTTCTCGAGCAGCAAAGCTCAAAGGCATCAATTCTCTTTCTATCCTCCCTAGTCATTGTCCAACTCTCTGATGCATAACAAGTGAATGCAAAGACCACAGCATGTATCAGACGCACCTTAGTCTCCTGAGTGAAACCATTGCTCTTTAGTACCCTGGAGAGGTCCCTAACAGCAGACTTTTCCATGGCAGTACCGTTTTTTATTTCTTTGCCACTGGTGCCAAGAGTGTTGACCGCTGGTGGTTAGAGAAGTTTTTAATTTTGGGGGGAAAATCCGATTCATTTATTTTTAATTTAATGATTAGTGCTTTTTGCTTTTTGTATACTTTAAAACAATTTTACTCCATTCATGAAGATATGAACCTAATGTCTTCTGAAAGTTTGATGTTGTCATTGTCATTATGTGCTATCAAGTTGGAACTGACAACAAAATGGAACAACACATTTCCCTATTTCTTCACGAATCTGGTAATTTTATCGAACGGTAACCATTGTATATTACAATAATCTTAATCTGTAGAATCGTGCTGCTAACCCAAAGGTCATGCATCTCTGGAAGTTTGAACCACCAGCAGCTCAGAGGTAGAAAGATGGACAATCTCCTTCTGTGTGCTGTATGTCGTTGTGTACTTCAAGTTGAAATAGAGCCACAGCTGACCCTCTAGCAGGTTTTCAGAAACAGTAAATTGCAAGAGAGGAAGTTACCCATCTCCTGTGGAGCAGCTAGTGAATTCAAACTGTGAGTCTTTGAGATCATAGCATAGCTTCTTACCACTAGGCGACCAGAGATAGTCTTGGAAATCTAATGGAGAAACAGCTATGAGTTGGCTCCAATTCAATAACAAAAATGAGTAAGAGTTATCTTTTCCTAAAGCATGTTTGGCTGCTTTATTGGCACATGACCTTGAATTTATGGAGGCTTGTATTTATGATCTTGACTTGTTCTTAGATGCTGTGGAGTCTACAATGACTCACAGAGACCCTATGAACAACAACTTTTCTTACCTGGTACCATCCCCATGATCTCTGCCATGCTCAAGCCCATTGCTATAATCACTGTGTCAATCCATCTCCTGAGGGTCTTCCTCTATTTCAATGACTTGAGGTTTTCCTAGTATGATGAACTATTGATAATATATCCAATGGCTATCAGAAGAAGTTTCATCATCCTTCCCTCTGAGAAGCACTCTGGTTGCACTTCCTCCAAAGTAGATTTGTTCTTTTGATAGTCTGGTATATTAAATGGGATATTAAATACTTTTTGCCAACACTGCAGTTCAAAGGGATCAATTCTTCTATCATTCTTCTTCACTGTACAATGTCCAGATACATAGCAATTGAAGATATTATGACTTGGATCAGGTGTACTTTAGCCTTTAAACTGATAACCTTGCTGTTTAGGACATTCGAAAGGTCTTTGATGGCAGATTTTCCCAATGCAACACATTAAGAAGAGATTATCTAAGGTTTTTCTCTTTAGTTTCTTTTGGCTTATTTTTACTACCAAGTGTAGTCCTTACAGAATCTCTGAAGCCTTATGACTTGATCATATTCATTTAAGTGTGAATTAAAACTATAAATTCTGTTTCACATGTTGTATTGTTGTTACATGCCGTCCAGTTAGAACAAACTCATTGCTGATGTTCCAGTGGGTTTCCAGAAGTTGTCAATGGCATGGATGATTGCCCATCTTTCTTCCCTGGAGTAGCTGATGGATGTAAAGATTGTGCCTTTGGACTGGCAGCACAACTCTTCAGCTGCAAAGTTACCGAATATGTATGCATAGATGGGATTCGATGACTTCTTTAATCTGAAAGTTTTAAATAACTGAGGAAAATTCAGCTGATGCTTACGGTAGGAGAAGCCAAACCATTATAATCCTCCTGGAAGGAGATTTGGAAAAAAATCAAACAAAATTACATACATTCTTACCATTGGACCCACAATAACTTCTCTATGAAAATACCCTGAAGATACACCTCCAACAATTCTAAAATTCCTATGCAAAAGTTTATTTATTGTACTATTATTTATGATTACACAATAATGTTATTGTTGTTAGATGCCATCGAGTCATGTACAATTCATAGCTGACACTCCCGTGGGTTTTCAGAGGCAGTAAATTGCACAGAAGAAGAATCCCCACCCTTCTCCTACTGATGGAGTCAAACCATGACTTTAAGATACAGTGCAGCTTCTTACCACTAGGCCATCAAAACTAAAGGAATAGCTAAAAAAACCCCAGGAGCTCTGGGGGCATGGCTTGGAGTGAGTTGCCCTGCTGTTCCAAAGGCAGCACTTATCTGCAAGTTCGGATCTACCAGTGCCTTCTCAGAAGAAAAAGAGGCAGTCTTGTTCCATGACTATTTACAGCCTAGAAAACTGGAGGAGAGTCGCTATGAGTTGAAACCAATCCTATGACATTGAGTCTAAGTCTGTATGAAAAGGAAAGCTGGTGTAGGGAGATCCAAAGTAAAATACATGTATTTGCAAATGAACTAACTTGTCCTAAAAATGAATAAATTAACCTCACTGAAGGGAATTGTGAAGGAATCACAAATCTAAGCAAATTTGAAATTGTTATTTTGACTGTACACTCTAAGGCTAAAGTCACAAAGAAAATGTGAGGTAAAAAGGCAGAGAACCAAAAGAAGTGAAACAAAGGAATTTACTATCAGTTCTCAGTAAGGTTCCACACCTCAGGCCAGAGGGAGTCAGTAAGAATGCAAAGCCACACAAAGGAAAGTTATAACAAAGGTTTTATTTGTGGGGGTAGGAATATAATTTGATCTATATGGTGGTCAGCTCTCTTTATTTGGTGGTAGAGGACATTAATAAGATGACCCTTGCCCCTTTCCATGTATGGAGCTGCCCAGGACCCTCTAAGTGAGTTGTGTCACAGCTGGTGTTAAGCAGAAAGTGGCCGGTGGTCATGCTCTCTTCTGATTGGCTGTAGCATTAGAATGTTTCCCAAAGGGTATATCTGCACAGAATGCTGCCCAACTTCCAGGTGACCTTTCAGAAAAATACTGAATTCTTGTTAATAATTGTGTCTCTCACAGACTAGCAATGTACTGTTCTGAAACTACACACATCCTTGTGTTAGTTCAAGTCAATTCTAGCTCATGGTGAATGTCCTTCTGTATAATACAACAAAACATTGCTTGATGACACCATCTTCTCTATCAGGAAATATTGTTATCATCCAGAAGGTTTCACTGGTTCACCTTCAGAATTCCATTGCCAGGCCTTTCTTCCCAGACTGTCTTGGTTTGGAATCTCTGCTGAAACCTGTCCTGGTATCCCCGCTTCTAACCACAAAGCAACACACTAACCACAACAGCATGATAAAGTGACAAGAGAGTGGTTGTATAGGTGTGCTAGAGATGAAAAGGTAGGTAAAATAAGAAAAAAAAAAGCCAAGTTTCCATCTTCCTCAGAGCAAGAAACTAAGCACAGCTGGAATGAGCCTTGTGGTGTTAGACTATGCCAAGTTCAGCAGAAGAGACTTCTATTTCTAAGGAGAGAGAGAGAGAGAGAGAGAGAGAGAGAGAGAGAGAGAGAGGTAGGGTGGCACAGGCAGATGTATGGCTAATTCAAAGGCGTTGCCTCCATGGTGGGTGGATTCTGAGTAATCTCGTCTCAGCAATTCATAGCCTCCAACAATCTTATGAGTTGCTTCCCACTCAATGGCAATGATCCTGAGCCTAATGAGTGAGAGAGAGACATATAGAGATGGCAGAAGGGAGGAATGAGAAGGACAGACAAATGTAAAGAAGTGGTTGATTTCAAAGCCAAAGTAGAGAAAATATGAGTCTGAGAACATTTTGTGGAACCAGGATGTAGGAAGTCTTAAAAAAAAAAGGACGGTTGTACATCAAAGGAGTTCAGGAGTCAAATTAAAGGGGTTCTCAATGGCCAAAGCTGCAGCAACACAAGCAAGTAAGAAATATTGCTTCAGATCATAGCTCAAAAGCGCAGATAAATACCCACAAACCTATGTTTATATAAACAAATAAAGAGAAAGGAAATGTCTTGATTCTAGTTAATAAACATGCTAAAAATTATTGTTGTTGTTGTTGTTAGGTGCTGTTGAGTAGAGCACAATCCATAGTGGTCCTATGAACAATAGATCTGAACTTGGTCCTATCCTGTGTTAACCTCAGTCTCTGACATATTGAGCTCATTGCCACAGTCACTGTGACAATCCCTTTGGTTGAAGTTCTTCCACTTTTATCTTTCGCTGAGGCTCCACTTTTCCAAGCATGATGTCTCTCTCAAAGGAATAGCCTCTTTTAACAACATGCCCAAAGTATATGAGATGAAATTTTATCAGCTTTGCCTCCAAGGATCACTCTGACTGAAACTTCTCGATGACATACCTACTTGTTCTTTTGGCAGTCTATTTTGGCACCAGCAGTCAGGAAATCAAAAGGCGAACTGTATTCAGTAAATCTGCTGTTGGGAACCTTCCAGAGTACTGAAGCAACAATGTCAGTCTCGAGACTAAGATGAACCTGATCCGGTCCATGGTCTTTGCAATTATTTGCTATACAGCAGAGAGTTGGATAATGACTAAGCATGATAGAAGAAGAATTAATGTCTTTGAGTTATGATACTGGAGAAGAGTCTTCAGCATACCATAGACCACCATGAAAACATCTTGGAGAGGGTGAAACCAAATTTCTCCTTGGAGGCTACAATTTTGGAGCTCTGTCTCACATACTTTGGGCACGTGTCCAAGAGGAACTGATCCTTGGAGAAGGATATCATGCTCAGAAGGTTGGAGGGACAGTGAAGGAGAGGAAGACCCCAGAAGAGATGGACTGATACAGTAACTAGGGTAATTGGTAGGTGTATTGGAGTCAGTGAGACTGGCTTAAGAAAGGGCAGGCTTCAGAGCTATTGTACATAAGGTCACTATAAGTTGCAGTAGACTTGACAGCACATAATAACAACAACATCAATAATAACAACAACATAGGTATTCAGTGCTCTTCTTCAACACCAAAACTCAGAACCATCAAATTTTCTTCTGCTATCTTTACTAACTTCTCATCTCTCAACAGCATAGCAAGTGATTGAAAACACCATAACCTAAATCAGGCACACCTTATTCTTCAAACTGACCTCATTGCTCCTTAATACTTTGGTGAGGTTCCTAACTTCAGAGTTTTCAAGTGCAATATGTCTCCTGAACTTCTGATTGCTAGTACCAATGGTGGTGATTGGGGAGTAGGGACATAGAAACTCCAAGTAGGAAAATGCAGCAAAATTTCTTTCCAGCAAGATTGTTGTCAATTGTTGTTGATTACATTAGAGTCAAGCACAACTCATAACAACCCTATGAACAAAAGGCCTTTAGTACCTCTATAGCTACCAACATTTATCCAAGTTTATAGAGTTTCTGGAGGCATGTTGTTTAGGAAGTAGATGCCACTCCTGCTTCCAAAGATTAGTAGATGAAGATTAGCATCAATGGACAAAACTTTAGGAGAAACAGGATGTGTTCATGGTCAAATATCAGTTCCAGCTCTGCCCCTAGTGACAATTACCTGACATCATTAACCTTAACGATCCTCCGACTACTGACTGCTATGTAAGTGGATGGGCTTGACCCAGTCATCTGTGAACACTTTCCCCCTCTCAGATTCCCACGGAAATAGGCACACCTCCCAAGCAGTTCTTTTTTTTTCTATATTTTATTAATTTTCATAAACATTTACAGAGATTTTGGGTTTCCATTCATTCATTGTTGCACTATTCTCTCTACCCTCCTCCCAGTTTGTTCTTGTCCAAATGCCACAGTGCTTGTCAAAGCCAGTTCTGATTAATCTTTTTTGTCAGTGTGTCCTTTGCCATTCCCTATCACTCCTCCCTGAGAGAGACTTCACCCTGAGTCATAAGGAAAAGGGGATGGCGTACTCTCTTAGCTACTTCCTGCTGAAAAGGGACGCTGTGGGTTTCAGGGTGAAGATCTTCTCTCACTACTCTAAAGGGCCCCTTTGGCAGTAGGAAACACATAGACTATTATGGAGATTGATTTTGGAATTTAGATGCACTCTTATTGATTGTGCTTGGCCGTACATGTTCATATCCTTGAAGATGAATCATGGGGGTGTTGCAACCTAGAAGACACAATTTTGACTAACAAGTTATAAGTACATGAGTCCAAAAATTATGGAAAAGTAAAAGAAAAGATTCTTTCCCAAGCAGTTCTTGAGAGTTTTGTTTCCTTTCCTTGACCATCTTTCCCACCTTCTTTCCACCCTTTCCTAATATATTTAGGAATTCATAGAACTCCATAGAAAGAAGATGATGAAATTCAGAAAGGGGAGGGTAAGGGGTCTGAAGAAAATACAGCTTCTAATATTAACAGCTATAGGGTGCTCCTGTGGCCTAGTGGCATAGAGTTGTGCTACCAACAGAAAGAAATAGGATTCAAATACACTAGCTTTTCCAAGCAAGAAAAATGGACAATCTCCTTTGTGGGATTTATAGCCACTTAAAAGCCACTGGGGTATCAGCTATGAGTTGGTTCTGCATGGACAGCACATAACAATAACACAACAACACTGACCAGCAGCCTAGTCCTGGGAAGGAGGGCTGCTCATCTCTTTGGTAGTTTGAATGTACCAGCAGCACTGCAGGAGAAAGATGAGCAGTTTTCACTTGGGTGATTGATAGCCTTCGAAAACCTGTTGGACAGTCAGCTGTGATTCTGACTTGACAGCAATGAGTGAGTGTGTGAATGTTGACTAGTGAGAAGGGGACAGAGCTGAAGGAAACAACACAGCACAGGCAATGTGAGCTCAAAGAACAAACAGACAACCTGAGGCTTTGAAGCACTGTGTACCTGCTGGTGGGCACAACTTACCATGGATCTCCTTGCCTTTCTACTCCCAGACCTCTCCAGATCACCAGGGCTACCTCCCCGGAACTAGCACACAGGGCAATAAGCCACCTCCTCCCTCTCTCCTCAATCTCATTAACTTAAGCCTTGTCTTTCACTAGAAAATGAGAATGTTGTCCCTGTTATAGGAATCTCAAAGAACAGTGAGCAGATGGGGACCTCACTTTTGGACAAGATGTTTTCATAGGCAGCCTCCAAAGGCCATAGGAAAAATGTATCAAGCCCAATAAAAATTACTAATGCAGAAAATTTGATTTCTAGTCCTGCATCCTGTCTTTGATGATCTATCTCTGGAACAATATTCTCAACCTTTCTGTACTATGAGGTTTTTAGCAAAATATCTGCTGTTCAAGACAGGTTATTGAATTTTTTTTAAAGGTAACAAACACAAACAAGCTGCTATCACTCTCAGCTTCCCATCTCCATCCTTAAAATCTTATATCAGTGCAAAAAACAGCCCCAGGTCTGTCTCTGTGTGCCCATCCACAAGGACATTCCCACTCTATTGTAGATCCAGCGGCCACCACCTTGAAGATATCTGGCTGATGGGTAATCTAATGGACTAGCCCCAGCTCTGTGTGTGCCTCACCAACATAGACAACTTACAACTCCACAGATGAAAACTTAAAGAATCCAAAATTCAATGAAGTCACCTGAGCAAAGAAGTTACAAGAACAAACAGAATTGAGGCTATACACGTCATTAAAGATGAAAGCCAATTTAGGCGACTTATTCAATGGCACACATAGACTCTAAAAAATGAACAAAATGTACAATCAGCAGAGGTTAAACTAAATGATTGGAATCTTCTAAAAACTGCCTGTATGCACCAGAAGACTTCTCCAAAAGAGCAAAAAGAGAACCTACATACTGGGGAAAGCATGGACAATGATGTATCTGATATGGGACTCATCTCTAACATCTATGTTTATTGTTGTTGTTTTGCTAGATGCCATCAAAACAAATTTTAATAGTGACCTTATTAACAACAGGGATCTCTGGAGTCCTGCTGGCCAAGAAGCTGCACTGCAATCCCAAAGGTACACAGTTCGAGGCCACCAGCTGCTCCATGGGAGAAGGATGAGCAATCTCCTCCTGTGTGATTAACTTCTTCTGAAAACCCACTGCAGGGTCAGCTATCTGTCAGTTCCAACTTTACAGTACAAAATACGAACAAAAAAAAATCTGAACCCTGTCCTATTCTATGCCGTTCTCACTATCTATGGTACACTCAAGCCCATCACTACAGTCACTGCCTGGTTAAGGGTTTTCCCCTCTTTCACTGACCCTTCACCTTCCCAAGCATGATGTCCCTCTCCAAGGAATAACCTCGCATAAACTACATGCCCAAAGAATGAAAGACATCATCCCATGATGATACTTTAACATCTTTGTCTCCAAAGAGCACTCTGGCTCCATGTTCTCCAAGACATATCTGTTTATTCTTTTGACCTTCCATAGGATGTTCAGTACTCTGTTTATTCTTTTAGCCATACTCTTCTCCAACACCAAAGCCCAAGGGCATCAATTATTCTTCTGTTATTTTTATTCATTCCCAGTTCTCAGCAGCATAGCAAATGATTGAAAAATAATATGACCTGAATCAAGTATACCTTAGTCCTCAAACTGACATCATTGCTCCTCAAAAATTTAGAGAGGTCCCTGGCTGCAGACTTTCTCAGTGCAATACATCTGCTGATCTCCTCACTGTTGGTACCAAGTGCATTATTAATTGTTAAAAGCAAGATAATGTAAAGTGTATTAATAATTATTAAAAGCAAGATAATGTTGACAGTTTCACTCTTTCCTCCATCGATCCTGAAGTGGCCGTATAGGTCCAGTGGTGAGATTTTTTGTTTTATTGATGTTGAGATGCAATCTATATTGAAGGCTATAGTCTTCAATCTTCTGCAACAAATATTTCAAGCCCTCCTCCCTTTCATCAAGCAAGGTTGTGTCATCTGCATAATAAAGTTTATTGATTCTATTCTGATTCTTCTTCATGAAGAAGAGTCTTCTTCATAAAGCTGAGTTTCCCCAATAATTTGTTCAGTATACAAATTGAGTAGGTATGGAGAGAGGATACAACTCTGATGAACACCTTTCTTTATTTTGTACCATGTCAAGTTCTCTGCACTAGACCATCTTGGTCTAGGTATAGGTTTCACATGAGCCCAATTACATGTTCTGGATTCCCATTCTTCTCAGTGTCAGCCATAATTTGTTATGATCCAGAGTCAAATGTCTTTGCATAGTCAATAAATCATAAATAGACATTCTTCTGCTTTTTTTTTTTTTTTTTGCTTTCAGCTAGAATCCATCTGACATCAGCAATGATATCTCCGGCACCATAGCCTCTTCTAAATCGAGCTTGAGCTTCTGGTATTTTTCTGTCTATGTACTGTTTTAGCCATTTTTAAATGATCTTCAGCAATATTTTGCTTACATGGGATATTAATTATATTGTTCAATAGTTTCTATGTTCTGTTGAACCATTTTGCTTTGGAATGGGAACAAATATGCACGGATCTCTTCTAGCCAGTTGGCCAGGCAACTGTCCTTCAAATTTCCTGTTATAAGCTGCTGGAGAGCATGTCTAGGGATATATCTGCCATTTGAAATATGTTAATTGATATTCCATCTATTCTGGGGCCTTAAAATTGGCCAATGCCTTCACTGAAGCTTGAACTTTTTTCTTATTTCCATTGGTTCTTGATCAAATGGTACTTCCTGAAATATTTCAGTGTCAGCCAATTTTTTTTGGTACAGTGATTCTGTGTATTCCCTCCATCTTCTTTTGATGCTTCCTGGATCATTCAAGATTTTACCCAAACTATCTCTAACTATTGCAACTCTAGGCTTAAATTTGTTTTTCCAGTACTTTCAACTTGAGAAATACTAAGACAGTTCTTCCCTTTTGATTTTCCAATTTCTGCTGCCGGCATATTCCATTATAATACTTTACTGTGTCTTCCCAATCAGCCCTTTGAAATCTTCTGTTCAGCTCTTTAATTTCAGCATCTCTTCCCTTTGTTTTGGCTTCTTGATGCTCTGGTGAAAATTTCAGAGTCTCTTTTGACATCCATTTTGGTTTTTTTTGTTTCTCTTCTGTCTCTGTAGTGACCTTTTGCTCTCTTTATGGATGATATCCTTAATGTTGTTCCACAACTCATCTGGTTTTTTATCATTGGTGTTTAGTGCTTCAAACCTTTAGTACTTCAAACATTTAAGATGATATTCAATTTCTGATGGGATATACTTAAGGTCATATTTTGGTTCTCATGAACTTGTTTTAATTTTCTTCAGCTTCAATTTGAACTTGCACTTCAGTAATTAATGATCAGTTCCACAGTCAGCACTTGACCTCATTTTAACTGCTGATATTGAACTTCTCCAATGATTCCTTCCACTTACGTAGTAAATTTGAATCCTGTTCAGTTCATCTGGTGATGTCCATGTGCAAACGTCAGTAAGACAGTAAACAACATAAATAATGCTGTGTGAGTGTGGAGTGATTAAAATTATCATACTATGCTTGTGAGAGTGCAAAATAGTGCAAGGAAACATTGCATCTTTCAAAATCAGGAAAGTACTATGTCAGAGATGAGTCCTATCTCCATACCTTTTCAATCTATATGTAGGACAGATTATTCAGGAGGCTGAGCTTTATGAGGAGGAATGTGGCATCAGGATTGGAGGAAGACTCATGAACAGTCTGCAATATGTAGATGACACAACCCTGCTTGCTGAAACTTAGGAGGACCTGAAGCATTTGCTGTAGAAGGTCACGTACTGCATCCTTCACTATTAATTGAAGCTCAACATCAAGAAAATAAAGATTCATGACATGAGTCCAGAGCTAAGGCTGCATAGTGGAGTGGACTTGAGAGGAGGGATTATATAACAATGAAAGAATTTTTCTTTTGCTTTTCAAAAAGAAGCACAAACTGGAGGGCAGTGAGAAAAGTGCAACAAGGAATGAATGGAAAGCCAAAATATCTGTACATTTTCATTAAAATTAATAATAATAATAATAATAGAGATAAAAAGAAAATAAAGATTCTCACCACTGGGCCAATTGGTAGCTATTTGGTAGCACCCTGAGAGATGGGGAAGAGATTGAAGTTGTTATCAACTTCAGCTTGCTTGACTCCACAATCGACACTTGGCATCAGCAGTCAGGAAATCAAAAGATAAATTGCACTGAGAAAATCTGCTGTCAGGGACTTCTACAGAGTACTGTGAAGAACAAAGTCAGTATAGATATAAAAACACACCTAGTCTAGGCCATGGTCTTTGCAGTTACTTGTTATGTATCAGAGAGCTTGACAATGACCAAAGATGACAGAAGAATTGAGTTGTGGTGCTGGAGAAGAATCTTGAACAAACACGTCTGTCTTGGAGAAGGCTAAACCAAGTTTTCCCTTGGAGGCTAGGTTTTTGAAGCTCCATTTCACATACTTTGGGTATGTTGCCAGGAGACTGGTCTAATGACAAAATTTACATAATCCAACAGGGCCTTCACAAGAAAAAAGACTAATAAGACAATTACAAAATGGGCAAAAGACATGGAAAGATTTTTCACATTTGGATGGTTAGCAGCACATGAAAAAATGCTCAAAATCATTGACAATAAGAGAGATACTAATAAAAACCACAATGAGATACCATCTCATCTCAATAGTAGTGGTAAAGATTAACAGGACAGTATGCAATAAATGTTGGAGAGGATATGGAGAGATAAGAACTCTTATACACTGTTGGTGGGACTGTCAAATGGTACAACAAATCCACAGTTTGGAGTTTCCTCAGAAAGCTAAACATAGAAATTTCCTATGACTCAGCTACCATTGCTAGGAATATACCACAAAGATATTAGAACTGAGGTGCAAATGGAGATTTGTACACCAATGTTCATACTAGCATTATTCACAATCGCAGGAACATGAAAAGAGCCCAAATGTAGAATCACCATCAAATGGATTGAGAAATTGTGCTTTATTTACACTAAGGAATATTACAACAGAATGTCAGAAACAACGTTTTTGAAAAACACTATATAAATTGAGAGGGACTGGAGAGCATTATGCTAAGTGAACTAACTCAGTCTCATAAGGACAAATATCACCTAAGACCATTGTTATAAAAACAGAAGGATACCTAGCATAATATGTATAATAAAAGCTAGTATAATTAATATGAGAACAAAGGGGTGAGGGTGGGAAGAGTAGAAATCACAGGGTCACAAAATTTGATGGGTGGAGGGAGGGGGTAAAGGAAAGGAACCTGAAAAGATGGGGTAATTGTGGGCATAATTCAACAGTGATTAATTTTATAAAATATAATGTATAGAAATAATTGCATGGAACACAATGTGAATAAAGGAAAGTGTGAAACACAATGAATAAAAATTTTTATGCAAACCAATAAAAATTTAAAACCCTCACAACATTGGTATAATTTAAAGACCCCTGAAAACAAAACCAAAAAAGAAGTCTTGATGATATAATATGTATGTCAGTGGCTTGAATCCACCAGTCAGTGAAAGATGAGCAATATCCTTCTGTAAAGAGATATATAGCTTTGACAACATGCTGAAGGGTTGCTGAGTCAAAATATATAAAGGAACCATGTTTGGGCCATGGTAAAGCAACATTTAAGATCTTGCCTGTTAAGTGAATGATTGGCAATTCTAATCCATCAAGTCCTCCGTGAAAGAAATCTCCAGAAGTCTGCTTCCATAAAGATTGTTGCTGTTGTGTGCACCATAGAGTTGGTACTGACCTACAGCTGATCCTCCAGTAGGTTTTCAGAGGCAGTTAATCATATGGGAGGAAATTGCTTATCCTTCTCCTGTGGAGCAGCTGTGCCCTTGAATCGCGTCCTTTCAGGATTGTGGCACATCACTTCACTAAGCCACCAGAGCTCCCCTTCAAAAAAATTACAGCTTTAGAAATTCTATGAGGCTATTCTATAAGTTTTAGCAGTGGTTTTCCCCCCCCAGTCTATATATGAGGATGCTGTAGGTGATGTTATATGCTACCAAGTCAGAATCAACTCATAGCTGACCATCCAGTGGGTTTTCAGAGACAGTAAATCACACGTGAAGAGACTGCCTATCTTTCTTCCAGGAAGCAGCTGGTGGATTCAAACTGCATGCCTTGGAGTTGGCAGTGCAGCTCTTTATCATTATGTCACTAGAACTTCCTATATAAGAGGATTGAAAATAAATTATGGCATTCTCATGAAATAGAATACAACTCACTAATGGAAAAAGAACAAAGTAGTAGACACAAATTAATCAATCTCAAAACCCACTATGCTAATTTCAAATCCAGTTCTCAATTCTTGAAATGATGTCTCAACTTGTTGTTGTTATGCGCCATCGAGTCGCTTGCCACTGATAGCAACCCTATGTACAACAGCACTAAACTCTGCTCTGTCCTGTGCCAATCGCATTGGCTCTGATACACCCATCAGGATTACCCCAGTCACTGAATCAATCTACCTCATAGAGGGCCTTCCTCTCCTGCACTGTCCCTCCACCCTTCCAAGCATGATGCCTCTCTCCAAGGACCGGTCCTTCCTTACAACATATCCAAAGTATGTTAGACAGAGCCTCAGAATCCTTGCCTCCAAGGAGCTGACTGGTTTAACCCTTTCCAGGACGAATCTGTTTGTTTTTCTAGCAGTCCATGGTCCCCTCAATACTCTTCTCCAGCACCACAGCTCAAAGGCATCAATTCTCCTTCT
>NW_006399991.1:1280285-1282182 GCF_000299155.1 Elephantulus edwardii | reverse complement strand
CAAAAATCCCCAAAAACAACAAAGCAGTTAGGCAGTTTCCTCCTGGATTCAAATGGCTAGCATGAGCCAGAGTCACGTTGATGACAGGGGATTGTGGTATGGTTTTGGAGAATGATATTGCCTGGACAGTAATGGAGGGATTGTGTTAAAGCTAGTATCAAGTTAATAGAATAGGAAAACTCAGAATATGATTGACCCATGAGAAATGAGAATGAAGCTAATTTGATTGTTGTATCCCTTTAATTTGAATTCTGGTTAAATTTAATTTCCCCTAATATTTTCTTCATACACTGCTTGTGGTTGATGGATTTATACAATTATTTTGTAAAGCAATTTATGTCTGTTGATTCTCAAACACATTGGATCTCGTTTTTCTTTGATTCTTTTTTTTTTTTAAGAAATGCTCTTTAACCATAAATGACATCCAAGTAGATATATGCATGCCCATGCTTATCACGGCTTTGTTTACAATAGCAAGGAGTTGGAAACAACCTAAATGCCCATCAACAAATGAATGGATAAAGAAGCTGTGGCATATTCACACAATGGAATACTATGCTGCATTGAAAAACAAGGAACTCATGCAATATTGAAGCATGTTGCTAGGATCACAGTCAGGACAGGATGAGACTAGAACTAGCACTTCAATCCACACTATTGACTTTTGCACACCTAACCTGCACCTGCTGTATGCCACTTTCTGTGCTGGTTACCAGAGGGGCTTACCATGTGATAGAGAGATAAGCAGGAGCAGTAAATGTGGTGAGAGTGGTGGAAAGGAAGTCAAAGGCAGAGCTGGAAACCAAGTACCTCACACTTAATAAAAGTTCTGAGCTTCGGAAGGAAATGGAGAGGCAACGAAGGGCTTGCAAGACTTTGGGAAGAGCATCTTGAAGAGCACTTATGCACAGAGAAGTTCAGTGCCCAAAGTATGAGAGAGGATGACTAATGGGCAGGGCTAAAATGCTGACTGCAGCCAGAGGGTAAAGGTGAGCTTTGAAATCCCCAGTGAGCTCACTGCCCTGAAGCTCAAGCACAGAGGCAAAAGGCTTCTGGATGAGGCACTTCTGCTATTTTCTGCTGAATCTCTAATCTATAGCCTTCTTGAGCACAATAAATTGACTGCAATTTGAGTGTGGACGCTGAGGTGATCTGTCATGCGAGAGCTGACAGCAGGGTAAGAAATGCTTTAGGTCTCTTTTTCCTTAAGTTTTGCTCTACCTCCATCTTTTTCTGTCTGGCTATATTTGCTGACTGATATGCCAGAAAAGAACCCTAGTGGCATAATATTACAAGTACTGCTCAATTAAAGAACTACATCGTTGCTCAATAAACTCATAGGCTTTATTTTAACAAAGTCTCAAACTTCTGTTCCACAGCACAATCAAGGAAACCCTTTAAGGCAGTACTGCTGTGTTCTTTAATATAGCTATAAGTAGGGATCTACTTAAAGGCAATTTAGCTATGAACTGAGGAGGACCTCATGCACTTACTGCAGAGGGTCAAGGACTGCAGCCATCAGTATGGACTGAGGCTCAATGTCAAGAAGACAAAGATTCTCATCACTGGGCCAATTGGTAGTATCAGGATGGATGGCAAAGAGATTGAGATTGTTCACAGCTTCAGTTCGCTCTGCTCCATGGTCAACACTCTTGGCACCAGCAGCCAGGAAATAAAAACAAAACAAAACAAAACAAAACCGTATTGCGATGGGAAATCTGTGGTTAGGGACCTCTCTAAAGTATTCAAGAGCAACGGTGTCTCTCGGGAGACTAAGGTGCGCCTGGTACAGGTCATGGTCTTTGCAATCACTTGTTAAGCATCAGAGAGTTGGACAATGACTAGGGAGGATAGAAGGAGAATTGACGCCTTTGAGCTGTGGTGCTGGAGAAGAGTA
>NW_006399991.1:1252082-1280185 GCF_000299155.1 Elephantulus edwardii | reverse complement strand
TCGTCTGACATACTTTGGACATGTTGCAAGGAGAGACAGGTCTTTGGAGAGGGACATCATGCTGGGTAGAGTAGAGGGACAGCGCAGGAGGGTAAGACCCTCTATGAGGTGGATTGATTCAGTGACTGGGGTAATCGGGATGGGTGTGTCAGAGGCAATGCGATTGGCACAGGATAGATCAGGGTTTAGGGTTGTTGTACATAGGGCCGCTATGAGTCGCAAACGACTCGACGGCACATAACAAAAAAACAACAACAACAACAACAACAACAACTAATAACCAAAAGGTCAACAGTGTCAATTTATCAACCATTCAACAGGAGACAGATGAACCATCTTCTCCCATAAAGATGTTAAGCCTTAGAAACCCAGTGGAGAGCCCTTATAAGTCAGACTTCACTCAACAGTTGTGGGTTGTTTTTGTTGTTTGATCTGACTCAGAAGGTACAGTATCTTCAATTGTGTCTTATGTGGCTACTCTGTACATTAGAACCACATTAAAGCAGGCCCTTGTAAAAGTAAAAGCTCTAAGTCTCAGTGAGGCTAAAGCTAGGATTTCACAATGAGTCAAGTCCTGGCCAATCAAAGCCCATGCTGCCTGACCACAAAGCCACCCTCACTTATCTGGATTATCTCCAGACACAGGAAGTGATCTTCTAATGCTCCTGAAGTCACTGAAGTTCATGCAGGACACCCTCAGGAATGTACTGGACTCCTGATGCTCATGCTCTCATCTTCCCACAATGGGGCAGTAGCTGTTCTCAGCTTGGTTTGCCTCACATGCAACAGAACAAAACACCAACTCACCCTGTGTCATCTCCGTGATCTTTGATACGCCTGACTCCATTGCTGAGGCTAGTATGCCAATTCAGCTCATGGAGTGTTTTCTGAATTTCCTCTGATGCCTACAGTACTTTTCTACTATTAGCATCGTTTTCTAGTGATTTATCTTTTGTGATGAAAATGCCAAAAGTAAATTGAACAAAGTCTAATCATCTTCACTTGGTAAAGAGAATTCCAGTTGCCTTTTTTCTAAGACTGACTTATTTGTATTTTAGACAGTCTGCAATATATTCATCAGGCTTCACCAAAACCACAATTCTAATGCATCTATTCTTCTACCGCCCCCCTCATTATCCAGTGTTCTGCTCATATGAAGTAATTAAAATTCTTTTTTAAAAATAATAAATTCTATTTGATTTTTTTCTTTTTAATTGGGAAAAACATATTGGGGGTACAAGGAGGTGAGGGCTGGGGGAAAAAGGATGAGGATGGGCCAGGATGCAGTTGCAGAGCTGCACAGTTTGGTCAGTGGGGGGAGCAGGTGAAGGAAATGATGAGGGTCCAGTGGGGACCAGATGCTACAGAGGACTGACAAGCATTTTCCAATAGTAATTAAACCAACTGTCTTATTGATTTGGGAATTGGATGCCGACTCTCTGGCTTCTTTGTGCTGAACAGGGGCGTAGATGTAAAGGGGGGAAGGGAGGACACTTTATCACCTTACTGGTGGTCTTGGGTTACAGCTGCTTGCCTTCTTGCTCTGTTAGAAGATATTTTTCCTGTCATTTGCTCTCCTCTGGACTGCAAAGTGTTTTCCCAGGTGGGTCCAGTGGGGATGGCTGATGAACCCAGAGGCTCCATCCTCCTTTGCTTCCTTAGCTGTCAGTTGTATTTCCTTTTTGTCACTGGCACTGGGTTCAGGGTCAATTCTGGAGTAAAACTCAGAGTTAAGGTTACCTGTAGGAAAGGGAGCAAACCTAGAGAGAACAAACTTGTGAGTTACAAATAGAAGGGCTTGGAGGGTGTTGCTTTCAGGTTTACTGGGGTGGGGGGAGGGTGGCAGAAGGTGGCCTAGGTAACATTGGGTACCCTAGGCATTCTTTTTTTTTCTCCTTCCCCACCCAGGGGGTCAGATGGCACAATCTGGGGACTGAGGGGCTCATCCTGAGGGCCGCAATGGTTCACCCCGAGCCGAGGGCGGAGGGCAGCCCACCCCAGGCAGGGCAACACCCCCCAGGAGCTGGCTGGTATACTCCCCCTCCAATTGCCCCTACCCCAGTCTGGTCCCCTCACCTGACTGAGGACTCTGTGGTCAGGGATGGTGTTTCCAATTCAGCACTGCCACTTTTACCCACACCCCCATAAGTGGTCATACTATATTTTGAAGTAGGTGTCACTGCCCTCCCCCTTTATATATGATAAAGGGAACCTGAGAATTGTGAACAGACTCCCCCCAGGTCTAACCATCTTTTGGCAGAAGCATTCAACAGAACAAAATATGTGGTGTATTTAGGATGTGGGTCCTCTTGTGCATGCTGCCACTGTTAAGGTCATCAGACTCACAGTGACTTTCAGCAATCCATTGCATAGGTAATCATCTTCTTTGGCCTGTCCAATGCATAGGTAATCTTCTTTGGCCTGTCCAATGCATAGGTAATGGTCTTCTTTGGCCTGTCCAAGGAAACCCAAACCTGCAGATGGCGGTCATGGATCCCATCCCCCACTTTCTATGCAGGCAGCCAGCGGGGCGTCCCCCCCCCACCAGCGTGGGAGGCCTGCAGGAGGCGCGCGGCCCCCCCAGGGTGGGCGACTATTGGGGGCACACCCCCCCATCCTGCCGTACGGGCACTCGGCAGGTGTGCGGCCCCTCTTGTGCGGGCAGCCGGCGGGCTCCCGCTTCCCCCACAGCCGCCATCCTGGCTCCAAGAATTCTCTCCACACCAAGTCCACCTTTCGGCAGTGTGGTGGCTTCAATGTACCAGTCTTGACGAGGGCCGGTACCCAACATCCATCCCATTTCTCCTTGGGAATCCTTGAATTCCTGTTGTTGAGCCTCGATCTTCACTGAGGGCCAGTCATCAACTGTTTAAGTGTTCAATTATCAATAAGCCAAAGTCTGTGGAAGGCCATAATGGCCCTGCTTTAAGTGGTTCGCTGCTCCCGCAGCAGCCCACCACACTGTCTCTGCCTCTGCTGCCATCTTGGATCTCCAAAAATTCTTATAGCTTGGGTCCTCATGGGTATGAATCAGGTCATAGTGCCTTTATGAGGCCTCATTTACAGGAGTAGAAACTTTATAAATGTCTCTGTACATATAACTCAGTGTACCATGAAATGTGTGAAATAACATATATAATTCCATAACTTTTGCTACATAAAAAGATTATGTATTTTGAAGAAACCAAATTTTTTTAGGAAACTTATGTTATACCTGAGTTAGCTCTTTAAAACAAACACACACACACACACACACACACACACACACACACAATTAAACTCTTTGCCATTGAGTTGAAACTGATTAGCTGACCTCTCTTGAGTCTCCAAGGCTGTATATCTCACTGGAGGAAACTGTCCATCTTTCTCCTTGGAGCTGCTGGTGGACTTAAACCACCTAAAAGAAGGCCTTTGGGTTAACAGTACGACTTCCCACAGACACATTAACCCAATGAGAATTATCTCAGTCCAAAGGTAAGGCCTATTAACATGAAAGAAACATTGCCTAATGTTCAAATATATACAAGACTCCTGATAGCTCACAGTCAGAGTAAAAGTTCTTGCAGCAGAGGCTGAATCCACCATGTGTGATGCTTCTGAAGAAAAAAGTTCCAGTTTCATCAAAAGTATTGGCCAAAAAAAAAGTTTCCATGGATTGACAGAACACTAAAGAAATAACTAAATATTGACAGGAAATGCCAGACTGCCATCTGGTCAAGTGTCTAGAAGATATATATCTATTTGTACCCATTTCAAAGAAAGGTGATCCAAAAGGTGAACTCTGTAAACTCTCACCCAAACAGAGGCACTCAGAGCAACTCATCTGCTTGGTTGGGATCTGCATTCATCTCCCCCTGACTTTAGACACCATTTTAATCTCAACTTTACTTCTCCTTTCACCCTCAGCAAAACAACTGTAATTGAAATTTTTCTAAACACATAAGGATGGAGACAAAGGATACGGAGTAAAAGCAGCCAAGAACGTTTATCAGGAATTCCTGTACAGTATGGTTGTTGTTGTTGTTATGTGCTGTCAAGTTGCCTGAGACTTGATGTACAAGAGTCCGAAATCCTGCTCTATCCTGTGCCAATCTTATTGTCTCAGACACATTACCTCATTACCCCAGTCACTGAATCAATCCATTTCATTCAGGGGCTTCCTCTCCTGTGCTGTCCCTCCACCCTCCCAAGCGTGAGGTTCCTCTCCAAGGACTGGTCCCTCCTTGCAACATGCCCAAAGTATGTCAGACGAAGCTTCAGAATCCTTGCCTCCAATAGTACAGAAGTAAAAAGTTGAAGCTTCATTGAAGCCATTAGCTAAAAACTGACACTTCACACATTGTCACATTACCAACTGAAATGTTTCAACAAGTGAATGCAGCTTTGGAGGAATTATCTGTCTTCACCAAGAAATGTGGGAGGCAGGTATTATGACCAACAACTGGAAGAGATCTGTATTTATGCTCATTCCAGAAAAGATGACCCAAATTATTTTTGTGGTTATGTGCTGTTGCATTGACTCTGGGTCATAGCCACCCATAAACAATGAATCTGGATCTTGCTCTATCTTTTTCCATTCTCACTGCCTCCAATATACAGTCACCATGTCTATCCACCATGCTGAGGGTCTTTCTCTCTTGCATTTCCAAACATGATATCTTTCTCTAAGGACTGACCTCTCCTAACAACATGCATAAATTATGTGATGACACAAAAGAATGTGGAAATTATCTGATAATATCATTCACATCATATGCTAGTAAAATCTTGCTGAAGATAATTTTTTTAAATGGCTAGAGAACTATTAGAAATTCAAGTTATATACACAAGAGAACCTGGGATAAAGAATATCATTGCTGATGACAGACAGGTCTTGAATAAAGGTATAGAAAGAAGTCTGCCAGTGTTTCATTTACTATGTAAAGGCATTCAAGTATGTGAATAATGAAAAATGAGAAGTCAAGAACAATAGTGCACATACAGAACCTGTACACACATATATAAAAAAATAACAGCAATTTTAACAGAACAAAGTAATAATGATTGATGTAATATCAGAAAATATCTGTATCTGTGTTATCCTTTCACTATATATCCTGAACAAATAATCTGAGACACTGGACTATGCATAGGAAGAATGCAACATCAGGATTGGACGAAGACTTACTAACCACCTGTGATATAGGGATAATGCAATCTTGTCCGCTGAACATGAAGAAGACCTGAAGCACTAAAAAACTAAAGCTTTATATATAAATTAACAAAAAGATTCAACATCAAGTAAACAAAAGTCCTCAGAATCTGACCAATTAACAACAATAAGATAAAGTTAGAAAAAAAATATCAAATTGTCAATCGTTTCATTGCACATGGATCCGCAATCAACATTCCTGGAAACAATAGTCAAGAAAACAAATACCCTATTACATTTGTCAAATTTCTTGCAAAGGACCTCTTCAAAGTGCTAAATAGCAAGTTGTCACCTTGAGAACGGAGAGGAGCTTTATTCAATTCATGATACTGTCAATTGTATCATATGCAATAAAAGTTAACAATGAATAAGGAGTATTGAAGAATTAATGCTTTTGAATTGTGGCACTAACAAACAATACGGCATATCCAACAGACTGCCAAAAGAATAAGCAATTTTTTTAAGAAGTGAAGCCAAAATGCTTTTTAGATGTTCAGATGATGGTATTTCATCTCACATACTTGGTGCATATTATTAGGAGGGGCTAGACCAGGAGATTACCACTGGACCAATTGGCAGCATCAGGATGGATGGTGAAGAGATTGAGATTGTTCACAGCTTTAGTTTGCTTGGCTCCATAGTCAACACTCTCTGCACCAGTAGCCAGGAAATTAAAAGACGTGTTGCCATGGGAAAGTCTACTGTTAGGGACCTCTCCAAAGTACTGTAGAGCAATGGTATCTCTCTGGAGACTAAGGTACATCTGATACAAGCCATGGTCTTTGCTATCACTTGTTATGCATCAGAGAGTTGGACAGTGACTAAGGAGGATAGAAAGAGAACTGATGCCTTTGAGCTGTGGTGCTGGAGAAGAGTATTGAGGGGACCATGGACTGCTAGAAAAACAAACAGATTCATCCTGGAAAGGGTTAAACCAGTCAGCTCCCTGGAGGCAAGGATTCTGAGGCTCTGTCTAACATACTTTGGACATGTTGTAAGGAGGGACCAGTCCTTGGAGAGGGATATCATGCTTGGTAGGGTGGAGGCAGAGCGCAGGAGAGGAAGGCCCTTTATGAGGTGGATTGATTCAGTGACTGGGGTAATCGCGATGGGAGTGTCAGAGACAGTGGATTGGCACAGGACAGAGCAAAGTTTAGAGCTGTTGTACATAGGGTCCCTATGAATCGCAAGCGACTCGACGGCACATAACAACAACAACAACAACAACAACAGTCAAGGAGAAATCATCATGATTGATAAAGTAAAGCATCAGTGGAAGAGGAAGACAGTCAGTGGGACTGATTGATACAGTGGCTGGGACTAAGCCACGGAGAGGCTGTGAGGATGGAACACGGTGGGCACTGTTCCCATCAGCCACTCACGCCATCACTAGGAGTAGGAAGGGACTTGATTGTGCCTAACAAGAACACGGTAAGACAGCATTTCCCCCTCTTGTCTTTAAACATTCTTCAGAAGGTTCTCTGGAGCTATGTGGTCTCAGGGACTGGGATCAGTAGGTGGGTCCTGGCCTACTCTCCCCATCTTTTGGCTCCTGGTCAAAGAAGAATGCTCTATTTTCCTAAATAAGTGCGCATTTCTCCTTCCACACCTCAGAACACTTTATAGTCTCACAAGATGTTGCTCAGTTAAAGAACTGTGTTTTCCCTCAATAAGCTTGTATTTACTTTATTTTAACAGTTCCTAGTACACCCCTTGAAGCAGTACTGCTCTGTGTGTAATGCCACTATAAGTAGGATTAAACTTAAAGCCACTGGATTTGCTCTTGTCCTTTAAAAAAACAATCCAAACCTTAAAATTCAGATTCAATATCATAAGCAGTAGTGTGGATTTTCTTTTTGAAAACAGAATTTTTTAAAAGACTGAACTAGTAAAAAGGCCCATGAGAGTGCAGTAGCTGCTCCCTGACCCCCAAATAATGCAAGGGGCATTTCTGTCCCTGTCTCTCACTCTCTGAGATCCCACCAGGCTACTACATTTATTTGTAGAGTTTTCTAGTGGCGTAGCCCACAGGAAGGTGTGTCCCTCCCCCGACACAATTTCAAACACCATCCAGAATAGGAATAGATGTTATGTATGTAATTGTGTTTTTTATTAAAAAGAGAAAGGAACTGAAGTTAAAATACAACACATAGATAAATAAATAAATGACAGTGAGGAGAATTAAAAAAACACACATAAAAAACAACCAAAGAAACCCAAAACCCACCATACAGAGTTGTTGTTGTTGTTTAATGCCGTCGAGTCGTAGACGACACATAGCGACCCTATGAACCAACAGCCTGAGCACTGTTCGTACATAGAGTTTCCGGAGGCAAGCCATTTTGGAAGTGGATGCCACTCCTGCTTCCAGGCTTGATTTAGTCGTGAAGCTCCAGCCAACACTGTCCACCATGGGTGCCCACTACCATGATTGGTACATCACTGTCACAGGCTTCAGCATCACAGCAACCATGAGTTACCCCTGTACAGCAACGCACAGACCAGTGCTATACCACCTAGAAGAATGTTTGACAGGAAGGCAATTTGAACCTGGCTGAGGGCTACAGATGACAATCATCCACCTTCGGCTTGGCAGCACAGCTCCATACAGAGTAGTTGAGTTACATACAGATGTCTTCTGAGGGGGGAAAAATCTTGAACTCTTGTCCTGGCCTGTGCATTCTCTGCTCCCCTGTGCTCAGCTCTAACAGGGTAATCTATGGCAGGACACATAGCAATCTTCCTCTCAGTTTAGGAGGGCTGTCCTAAGAATAGGGCTGACTCTTAAAGGCACACAAGGACAATTAAAAAAAAATCCTGAACCCCTGTGTTGACTTTAATTGTTTCAAGTTATAACCTTACTTAAACGTATTCAAACATAACATGATATATAAACACCCTATGTTTATAGATTTTATTCAACCAAAAACATTAAATATAAGCAAAATACTAAGCCAGTGACCTTCACATCAATAGCCCTAATAACACGTAGTGGCCTGCCCCCACACCGACATGTGTCTCCAGCAGAGGAAGGGTCATGTGGTACATTTACACTCACTCACACTTCTGAGGGCTAGGGGAAGAGAGGGTTCTGCTGTCCCGGCTCTCTGCCTCTGTGTGTGTGTCTCTGTGTGTCTGTGTATGGGAACAGGTGCCAGTCCAATCCTTTTTTGAAGAGTATATTACACTATCCTGGCACTTCACTTGGCTCAGAAACATGCCTTTTTAAAATCATAGCAAACATGCATCTATCTATTTATTCACTCTTTATTAGTTCTGATGATCAAAGTGGTAGTATTTGGGTGCCAAATAAAATCCATGGCAGAGTCAATTCTGACTCTGAGTTACCCAAGGTGTATCTACCCAAGGTGAGCTCTTGTGGAGGGTTTCCTTGGCTGTAATATTTACAGCAATGGATTGCTGAAGCTTTCTCCTGAAGCACCACTGCATGGGTGTGAACTGCAACACAAGGTCCTCCACTTGGTACCCAATGGCTGATGAAGACAGAGTTCTGGTTATGGGACTGTAGGCCAAACATCTCACATAACTTGCTTAAACTACTTTCATTTAGATTATCATCAGTGTTAAAATACACAATTAATATGTGTTTGTAAGTAGATTGTAAATTCAACTCAGAAAAGCTAAACACTAAAACCATCTCTACTGTAAAACTAAGACCCTGTAAAGAAGTTGTAAAGGAAAAGAGAAAAATAAGAAGGTCCAAAAAGAATCTTTTCTCCTAATTCCTGCACTTGGAGTCCTTAAGAAACCTTTATAAATTTACATGTTGTCTATGTTCTTGAGAGTTGTCTGTCATAAACATAGAAGCAAAAATTTTTAACAAAAATCCTAACCTATAGAATCTAAAAGCACATTAAAAAATTATAATTCATCAAGACCAATTGGAATTTGTAACAGGTATGCAAGAATGGGTCACCATAAGAAAAACAATCAGTGTAATTCCCCACATTAACAAATCAAATAACAGAAACCATTTGAACCTGACAACTGATGCAGAGAAGACATTGGACAAAATCCATTACCCCTTCCTGATTAAGGCACTCAGCAAAATTGGATTACAAAGGAATTTTCTCAACATAGTGAAAAGTATAGATGCAAAACCAAGAGCCAATAACTTTCTTTTTTTTCCTAAAAGTTTTATAATTTTTTGTATGAGTACCGTCAAATTGGATCTGACTGGTGCAAGAGATTGCCCCTCCTCCTCCAGCAGAGCATCTGGTAAATTCAAACCACATACCTCTGGAACTGCAGTGCAGTTTCTTGCCACTAAGCCACCAGAGCTCTCTAAGCCAATATGTTTCTAAATGAAAAAAGACTGAAAGTATTTTCTTTGCGAACAAGGACCAGAAAAGAATGCCCACTATCACCACTTCTATTCAATAGTGTATTGGAAGTGCTTGCTAGGGCAATATGACAAGAGAAAGAAAGAAAAGGCATCCCAACTGCCAAAGAGATGTTTAAACTGTCACTCTGTGAAGTTGATGTAATAATGGACATAGAAAATACCAAGAAATCAGCAAAGACTTGTTAGAGCTAGTAGACCAATTTAGGAGAGTGGCCAGATACAAAATCAATATCCAAAAATCAGGGGGATTCCTCTATAACAACAAAGAGAACTCAAAGAAGGAAACCAAGAAAGCAATACCATTTACAATAGCCAACCACAAATTGAGACACTTGGCAGTGACCCTAACTAGAGACGCAAAAGACCTGTACAAAGAAAACTACAGAACATTTCTACAAGGCACAGGAAAAGACCCAAATAAATCGGAAAATGTTCCCTGTTCATGGATAGGAAGATTAAATATTGTGAAAATGACAATCCTGCCAAAAACAATCTACATGTTCAATACAACCCCAATACAGATACTAAATTCATTTTTCAAGGAGATGGAAAGGGAAATTGTCAAGTTTATTTGAAGAGGCAAGAGATCCCAAGTAAGAAAAACACTCTGAGATACAAAAATGAAGTGGGAGGCATAGCACTTCCTGACCTCAAAAGCTACTACAAAGCAGTAGTAATCAAAATAGCATGGTACTGGTACAATGACAGGAACATAAATCAATGGAAGAGAATTGAGAACCTAGAAATAGACCCAGTTATCTATCACAGGTCAACTTATATTTGATAAGGAAATCAAAGCTATCAAATGGGGAAATGACACCATCTTCAACAAATGGCGGTGGCAAAACAAGACTGCTACGTGCAGAAAGCTGAAACAGAATCTACACCTCACAACATACACAAAAATCAACTCAAGTTGTATCAGAGACCTGAGAGTAAAGCCCAAAACCATAACGTTCATAAGAGACAAACTAGGATCAAGTTTAGAAGTGCTAGTCCAAGGTATACAGAGATTACCAAATACAGCCAGAAATGCGTAATCTGAAGAGGATAAAATTGATGCATGGGACTATCTAAAGATTAAATCCATGTGTGCATCAAAAACTTTTCCCAACAGGATTAAAAGAGAATCGACAAACTTGAAACAAACATTTGGCAATACCATCTCTGATAGGGGTCTTATAACAAAAGTTTACAGAATACTCCTGGGCCTCCACAAGAAAAAGATTGATAACTCAATTACAAATTGGGCAAAAGACAGAGAAAGAATTTTCACAGAGGAAGATATTTGAACGGCAAACAGACACAGGAAGAAATGCTCCAATCCCTGGTAATAAGAGAGAGGCAAATCAAAACCACAATGAGGTACTATCTCACTCCAGTAACAGTGGCAAAGTTTAACAGGGCAGCAAGTAATAATTTTGGACAGGATGTGGTGAGAAAGGAAGTTTTATACATTGATAATGAGATTGTAAAATGGTACAACCATTCTGGAAGGCAGTTTGGGTCTTACTAAAAAAACCGAACATAGAAATTCCATATGACTCAGTTATTCCAATCCTTGGAATATACCCTGAGAATATGAGAACTGAGGCATAAATTGAGATTTGTACACCAATGTTCATAGCAGCATTATTCACTATCACAAGAACATGGAAACAGCCCAAATGTCCAACCACAAACAAATGGATTGAGAAATTATGGTACGTTCACACAATGGAATACTATGCAATATGTGGAAGCAACAATTTTGTAAATTATTACTTAATTTAGGAGAGACTGGAGAGCATTATTCTGAACGAAATAAGTCAGTTCCACAAGGATAAATATTGTAGAAAACCTTTATTGTAGAATGAATATAAGGATCCAAGAGAGGTGGGAATTGGTAGAAGGATGAGGATGTGCAGGGGGAAAAGGGGATTAGTCATGCATAATTTGATATATGGTAGAGTGAGGGAAATTGAAAGAATCTGTTCTCTAAAACAAGGTTTTCTAATTTTGTAAATAAACGAGTGTAAAATTTTAAAAAATTAAAACATTCATAAAAAAGAAAAAGAAATGCCCAAACTGAAAAGGACAAAATTGATGAATGAGGCCTTCTAAAGATTAAATCCCTGTGCTCATCAAAAATTTTTCCATTAGGGTGAAAGGAAAACCTACTGACTGGGAATAAACATTTGGCAATACCATGTCACTCAAGGGCCTCATAATGAAAGTTTACAGAATATTCCTGAGCCTCAAGAAGAAAAAGACCAATAATCCAATTATAAAATGGGCAAGAGACATGGAGAGACTTTTCACTGAAGAGGACATTCGGGTGGTCAAAAGATAGATGAAGAAATGCTAAAAAATCACTGCCTATAAGACTGCAATGAGAAACTATCTTACCCCAGTAGCAGTGGCAAAGCTTAACAGGGCAGAAGGAAATAAATGTTGGAGAGAATGTGGCAAGAAAGGAACTCTTATACATTGTTGGTGGGATTGTAAATGGTACAACCACTCTGGAAGGCAATGCGGCATTTCTTCAGAAAGCTGAACAGAGCTTTATGACCCAGCTTTTTCATTGCTTGTAATATACCATGAGAAAATGAGAACTGAGGCACAAACAGAAATTTTTACACCAATGTTCATAGTAGCATTATTCACCATAGTAAGAACATGGAAACAGCCCAAATGTTTGACCACAAAGGAATGAATTGAAAAATTATGGTGCATCCACACAATGGACTACTACGCAGCACACAGGAGCAATGATTTTGTAAATTACTACCTACCTTGGGAGGGAGTGGAGAGCATTATGTTAAGTGAACTAAATATTGTATAAGACCATTATTGTAGAGTAAGTATAAGGATCCAAAGAGGGGATTGTGGGAGCAGAAGCATGAGGATGGGTAGGGGTTGAGTGGGGTGGGTGAAGGAGGGAAGGGTTTAATCACAGGGTCTGACAATTTGATGGGTGGAGGGAGGAGTGGGTAAAGGGAAAGATCCTTTGTAAAAAAACAATGTATATGAACTTTGTAAGTAAGCCAGTATAAAATAATTTTAAAAAGGACAAAAGAAAGAATAAGATTAAAACATTTCCATGTTGCAATATTTGGTTTTGAAATAATTAATTCACCTTTGTCTATGAGTCCATGGATTTAAAGAGAAAAGCAGAAGGTCTGTTCAAACGACTTCACTTCAGTCAATTTTCCTCAGAGTGTGTAGTCCCAAAGCTTTCCCAAATTTCCAAAAAGTAAAATGCGTCATAGCAATTCTACCTTCCAAACACATCTGCAAATCTCCTTCTTCACTGCACTCCTGCTTCTGCCGTTCGGCTTGAGTGCCACCACTCTCTTCCTCGTCACTGTACTCTCATTTGGCTGGAATGCCACCACTCTCTTCCAGATAGAAACCCAGTCCTGGCTCCATTCTTGTCTGCCTCCCTCTCCAGGCTCCTTTCAATTGTCCTATCTGAATTTTTCCACTCTCATCTGGGGTGCCTCTTGGTATAACTATCAGTCTGGAGGGCTGAGGGACAATCCCTTGCATATGGCCCTGTTCTGCTGGATCACGCTGAACTTCAGACCTCCCCCACAGCCTTGTTCCATCTTTTTAGAAGAGGGGCACCACCAACCTTTCAGGGAAGCCCACATGCACCCACAGCCCACCAATCCCTGATAGTAGCTGTCCCGAGGGCCTTTATTGTAGAACTTACTTCCTTTAGAACTGATGCTCAAAGGCCAGGAGAGTGAGTTGGTTGGAAATCTTTGCTTTCCTCCTTCAGGTCTCTCAGCATCTCCATCTACTGATCCTTGACCCAGGTGACCCTGTTACAGCATACATGAAAGTTGTGCTTCATGGTTCCTTCTTGAGAGAATGTAGTTTTTCAGCCTTACCTATCACTACCTCCAAGCTGGATCTCAGGACCTCCTTCTAGTACCTGATGTCTTCACCCTTATTCCCTGGGAGAAGAATGTCTAACCCTCCCTAGTGGTGGGCTTAGGAAGGAGCACTGCTGGCACATTGCATAACATGTTGGGCTGCTAACAGAAAGGTTAGCAGTTCAAATTCACCAGTGGCTTTGTTGCAGAAAGATGAGCAGTCTCCTCACACAAAAATTTCCTGCTTCCTGCTTTGGACACTCCAAGAAGGGTCACTGAGAGCTGGAGTCAATGAAACAGCAGTGAAGTTTGAGTGGAGGGAGGTAGGGAAAGCTCAGAGGAAGAGGGCTGAGGGTGGCTTGCTCTGTCCTCCAGAGAAGCCTTCCCTTCCTTTGTTACTTGCTGCTCCTTTTCTTTCCTGACCTTTTTATATGCAAGGAAGGGACCACTTTTTAATTTTAAATAAGATTTGATTTTTAAAATTCAAACCATATTTAATGATATTGAACAAAAAATAAAAGTCTTCTACACCATCCCTTATCTTCATTGCCTCAGTACAGGAAGAACATTTTCTTTAGTGGTATCTGCTCCACTTAGAGGAGGAGCTTCCAAGGTCAAGGTCAAGACAGATCCTTTCTGTCAAGGTCTTAGTTTGCTTCACTCTCTGAGCTGCATTTTTATGGGCAGTTTGTTTATCCTAGAGTCTTAATGGGTTTTTCTTTCTCATGTTTGAAGAAGAAATATGCCTTTCCCAGCATAACGCAGTGATCACTCTGCTCTGTAACTGTACCAGCTTTTTAATAGAAACAGTTTCCTTCTTGAAGTCATTCTTTGGATCCCTCTGACTTCCTGTTCTAATTTGAACTAATTGTATTCTGCGTTTGCTCTATCACTACATCTAGGTCTTTCTATATACATACTGCTCTGCAATTAGCTCCAGAAAGTATGTTGTTGTTGCTGTTATGTGCCGTCGAGTGGCTTGCGACTCATAGCGACCCTATGTACAACAGCCCTAAACCCTGCTCTATCCTGTGCCAATCTCATTGCCTCTGACACATCCATCCCGAATACCCCAGTCACTGAATCAATCCACCTCATAGAGGGTCTTCCCCTCTTGCACCGTACCTCCACTCTGCCAAGCATGATGTCCCTCTCAAAGACCTGTCTCTCCTTACAACATGCACAAAGTATTTCAGGTGAAGCCCCAGAATCCTTGCCTCCAGGGAGCAGCTTGGTTTAACCCTCTCTAGAATGAATCTATTTTCTTGGCAGTCCATGGTACATTCAGTACTCTTCTCCAGCACCATAGCTCAAAGGTGTCAATTCTCCTTCTATCCTCCCTAGTCATTGTCCAACTCTCTGATGCATAACAAGTGATTGCAAAAACCATGGCCTGTATAAGGCACACCTTAGTCTCCAGAGAGACACTGTTGATCTTGAGTACTTTAGAGAGGTCCCTAACTGCAGACTTTCCCAACGCAATATGTTTTTTTGATTTCCTGGCTACTGGTGCCAAGAGTATTGACCATGGAGCCAAGCAAACTGAAGCTGTGAACAATCTCAATCTCTTCACCATCCATCCTGATGCTACCGATTGGTCCAGTAGTGAGAATTTTTGTCTTCTGGACATTGAGCCTCAGTCCATATTGAAGGCTGCAGTCCTTGACCCTCTGCAGTAAGTGCATGAGGTCCTCCTCAGTTTCAGCGAGCAGGGTTGTGTCATCTGCATAACGCAGATTGTTCATAGATTGCCCATCAATCCTAACGCCACGCTTCTCCTCATAGAGCCATAGATAATCTGCTCTGCATACAGGTTGAAAAGGTATGGAGACAGGACACATCCCTGGCGTACACCCTTCCCAATTTTGAACCATGCAGTGTTGCCCTGCTCTGTTCTAACGACTGCCTCTTGGTCCAAGTATAGGTTTCGAATTAGCACGATTAAATGTTCTGGAATTCCCATTCTTCACAGAGTCAGCCACAGTTTGTTATGATCCACGCAGTCAAATGCCTTTGCATAATCAATGAAACACAGATAGACATTCTTCTGGTATTCATTCTCTGCTTTCAGCTAAGATCCATCTAACATTAGCAGTAATATCTCTAGTACCACAACCCCTTCTAAACCCAGCCTGGACTTCTGGCAGTTCCAGTCGTTTTTGGATAATCTTCAGTAGAATCTTGCTTGCATGTGAAATCAATGATATTGTTCTGTAGTTTCTACACTCAGTTGGATTGCCCTTCTTTGGGATGGGAACAAATATAGACCACTTCCAGTCAGTTGGCCAAGTGGTTGCTTTCCAAATTTCTTGGCACAACTTGGTGAGCACATCCACAGCAGCATCTGTTAGCTGAAATATGTCAATTGGTATACCATCTATTCCTGGGGCCTTATTTTTGGCTATTTCCTTCAAAGCAGCTTGAACTTCTGCCTCCATCACCATAGGCTCTGGCTCAAATGCTATTTCATTACATTCTTCTGTATCTGCCAATTCCTTTCGATACAATGACTCAGTATAGCCCTTTTAATCACTAATTCTTTTAAGTTTCCCTGCAGTTTGTCCACAAATACCATTTCCCAGAAAGAACATAGCAGGTAAACTTACTGCATATATGAATGCATGCAAGTCTTTATTTTGGCCTTACATATGATCGATAATATAGCTAGTTAAGAGTATTTTACATTCAAAACAACTCCCCCTCCTGCCCTGAATTCTAAATGCATTATTTCATTTTACTTTACAGCTAAATAAAGACACTGCTGTGATCTGATGGCTTAGTGGTTAGGAGTTGTGCCGAAGTCATGAGGATCAGGTCCACCTCAGGTGATAGATGGAAAAATCTCCTCCCACGCGATTTCCTGTTTCTGAAAGCCAGGAGGGTCAGCTATGAGTCGTTTCACACTCAATGGTACATGACAACAACAACCAGCTAAAGCATTGCTTCTCAAATTGTGCCCCACACACCAGTAGTCACGATATCATCTAGAAGCTTGTTAGAAATGCAGAACCCCAGAATTTTAATTTTGACAAGATCCTCAAAATGGATGAGTACATTAGAGCTGTGGTTCTGGTCTTCATTGCTGCTGTTAAGGGGCCTGCGGTCACTCTCTCTATCAGTAAATAATCTGTGTTTTTCCGGTGTCAGGTTTGGAGGTTATCCTCACCTACTCATGTGCCAGTTTCTCATTTGTGGTGGTTGTATGTTGCAGTGACACTAGAAGCTTTCCATCAGTCTTCAAATACCATCAGAGTTGCTCATGCTATTTCAGCAAAACTTCTGAATATTGACTAGGGGAAGAAAAGCCCCAGAGATGTACTTTCAAAAATCAGCAAATGAAAGCCTACAGATAGCAGCAAAGCACTGTCCTATTTAATTTCTTTGAACACATCATCAAGAGGGATAAATCACTAGAGGAGGGTATCAGGTTTGGTGAAGCAGCAGCCAGCAAGAGGAGGGAGACCTCAGTAAGCTGGGCAGGTACAACAGGTGCAAGGTTGTGCTCCAACACACAAACCACCGTGCATGCCTGGGAAACATGGGGTCATGTTGTACACAAGACCACTTATGCTGGAGTCAATTCAGTGGCAGCTATCAACAACTTTATCATTAACTGGAATTCTCTAGGTCCCTAGGCTACTTTTAAGCTCTGATCCCTTTTGGTGAGTCATTTAGTCTAGACGCTTGTGATTTTCTTCAGCTCTGGAAATTCTTTTTCATTTCTCTGAGTTTTTGCCTGGCATTCTGCATTCTCTTCATCAGGGATTGTGATAAGTTTTAAAGACTGATCACCCATCCAGCCTCACCTTTCTCTTCACTTAGATTTCTGATTTTCATTCTGAAAGTTGCCCCAAGTTTATTATTTAGCCCTCGTAATTTATGCTATTTGTTTTTTGATTTTTGCAAATTAGTGTGCTGTTAATGTGTGAGGTAGTATGTGGGACTCATTTTTCATAGCACACTGTTCTCTTTTTTAAATTTTATTCTGATTTATTTACAAAGTTTAAATACATTTTTTTTACACAAAAGATCCTTCTCATTTCCTTCATCCCACCCATGCATTGAATTGTGTAACCCTATGATTAACACCCTACCCCTCTACCCATCCTCACCCCTCTATTTCCACCCTTCCACCTGCCTAGGATCCTCACACTCATTCTACAATAATGATTTTATACAGTATTTGTCTTTGTGGGACTGAGTTAGTTCACTCAGCATAACGCTCTCCAGTCCCTCCCAAGTTAGGTAGTAATTTACAAAATGATTGCTCCTGCAAGCTGTGTAGTATCTAATTGTAAGAATATACCACAACTTCTCAATCCTTTCATTTGTGGTTGGAATTTTGGGCTGTTTCCATGTTCTTGTAATGGTGAATAATGCTGCTATGAACATTGTTGTACAATGTTTCCATTTAAGCCTTAGTTCTCATTTTCTTGGGTTATATTCCTAGCAATGGAATAGCTGGGTCATATAGAATTTTGATGTTGAACTTTTTGGAGGATGTGTCAAACTGCCTTTCAGAGTGCTTGTACCATTGTATAATTCCATCAACAATGCAAGAGTTCCTGTCTCACCACATCCTCTCATTTATTACTTGCTGTCCTGTTAAATTTTGTCACTGCTACTGAAGTAAGATGGTATCTTATTGTAGTTTTGATTTGCATCTCTCTTATTGTCACTGATTTTGAGCATTTCTTCATATTTCTTTTGGCGATTTTAATATCTTCCTCTGAAAATTCTTTCCATGTCTTTTGCCTGTTTTGTAATTGGGATATCAGTCTTTTTCTTGTGGAGGCCCAGGAGTATTATATAAACTTTTATTATGAGACTCTTGTCTGAGAGTATATTGCCAAATATTTGTTCCCAACCAGTAGGTTTTCTTTTCACCATGTCAGAAAAAGTTTTTGATACACACAGGGATTTAATCTTTAGAAAGTCCCACTCATCAATTTTATCCTCTTCAGATTGTGCACTCCTGGCTGTCTTTGGCAGTCTTTTATACCATAGACTAGGGCTTCTAAGCTTGATCTCAGCTTATTTCTTATGAACTTTATGGTTTTGGACTTTACTCCCAAGTCACCTTGAGGTGATTTTTGTGTATAGTGTGAGATGCTGACCCTGTGTCAGCTTTCTGCAGGTAGCAGTTTTCCCAGCACCATTTGTTAAAAAGGTTGTCATTTCCGTAGCACCCTGCTCTTATTTAACAGATGCAATGTTATCTTTGGACTTGAAAGATATCAATTGGTTTTGCTTTCTTGGTTTTACTTTCTGCACTGCTAATGTCAGGTTTTTTATTTGTTATCTTGTTCTTCTTTGATTATGTTGTAGATTCTCCTTGTGTTTGATTTCTGTTAGATAATAGTATGAAATCACTGCTCATTTCCTTAGGTGTGATGATGATATTGTGATTTTATAAGGAAATGTCCTTATTCTTAGAAGATGTTGTTGTATACCATAGAGTTGGAACCCACTCATGGCAGATTTTTAGAGGCTGTAAATTCCACAAGAGGAGATTGTCTTTTTTTTTCCAGTAGAGTAGCTAGTGAATTCTAAATGCTAGCTTTTGGGTTGCCAGTGGAACTACTTACTGCTAGGCCACCAAAACTTAGAAGATCAATGTTGAAGTTTTAAAGAAAAAAATGTCTTCATGTCAGACTTTTACTTTTATATGTTTTTACACACATACATATCTTCAGACAAGCATACGTACAGATGAATTAAAAAAGACAAAATTATAGTAAAATGTTAACATTTAATGAACTAGGTAAAGATAAGATCTAAGTGTTTATTTTACTAGTCTTCCAATTTTTTCTCTTTAAATTTGTTTTCAATTTCTCACATTAAAAAGTTTGGAACAAAGGGACAAAAATGTCTGATGATGCCTGACTGCTCAGATACATCTGATGACCCTTGTTTGCTACGATTATCTTTAGGGAATATACTCCAGCCCAGGAGCCCAAGATCCCTCAAGACTCTACTTTCTTGTAAGAAAATGTATACTAAGGTCTTTACACAAGTTAAGGTATAGATCATTTGTATTTTTTCATATTTGTAATAAGGATTAAGGATCAACAAATGTAAAGCTTCTGAGTGATATTCTTTAAGAAATCTGTCAAAATGGATTAGGAAGGAACATACCCTCATGTACTTTTAATGAAGTAAAAGAAAGTTATAATAGTGTATCATTGATGTAGCTAGTAATTGATTTGGTGGAGGGTATAATTAAATTCCACCAAGAATCTACAACCTCTTCCCTGGGGAAATAATGAAAGGATAAGAAGGCATTCCTTCCTGCTTAAAGGGCAATAGGTAAAGCCTGCAGAAACTCCATCCACATCTCTTCAGTCCTGGGACAGCAGTACCAACTCTGTACAGAATCTCTGGGATCTTTAAAGAGTCCAAGCTTCAGGTAAAAGGCTGAGAGCAACTGTGGGTGTTATCCAACTATTATGAAGCACATCTGTCAGTTTCTGTCACTTCTAGATGCAGTCCATTCACTCTTAAGCAGGAAAGCCTATGTGTATGCTATACCCACTGCTCCAGTAGTCTAGCGCTATATTACACAATATTCTGCTGTGAGCAGAATATTTAATTTCTATTGACTAATCTTCAGAAGTGTTCATAGGGTTTTCAAAGACCTGTTATATAGCAAATAGATGGCCCATCCTGCTTCCTAGTCTGTTTTAGTCAGGGAGACCCACCAAAACCTGTCCACCATGGTTAACCCAAATGGCATTTGACACATCAGTGGCACAGATTTTTTTTCTTGGACAGGATGCAGCCCGGGTGCTCTTTGGTGGTAGGAATGATGAGGCTTTGCCCCACATACTTAGGGCATGTTGGTAGGAGGGGCTATTCCTTGGAGAAGGACATGATATTGGGAAAGTTGGAGGGTCAGCAAAGGAGAAGATCCTCAACCAGGTGGATTGACACAGTGACTGCTGCAATGGGCTCTGTGCGTCAGGAAGTGTGAAGATGGTGTAGGATAGAACAGAGTTTAGATCTTTTGTTCATAGGGTCACTATGAGTTTTACTCAACGAAAACTGACAACAACAATCTTCAGAAGTAGATCGTCTAAAACTTCCACTGACATATGTCCACCACAGGTGACTCTGCTAGTACTTACAACAGCAGCAGCATATGTTATTGTTGTATGCCATTGAGTTAAGTACAACTTATAGGGACCCTCTTAATAATATCTCTAAACTCTAAACCATCCTCCTGTGCCAACCTCATCACTTTTGGTTATTTACACCCATTGTTACAGTCACTGTGTCACTCTACCTCCTTGGGGGTATTCCTCTCTTTCAATGACCCTCCACCTTTCCAAGCATGATGTCCTCTTCTAACGACTGGCCCCCACCTAACAACAGGCCCAAGCTGACTCATCAGTTCCTTTAGACCGTTTTCCTGATCTGCAGAAAATAATCCAAGTCTTTGGGCTTCTGTTGGCTATTGGCTTTTCCTATTGTCAATTTCACTACAAGTTAGCTCTCAATCCTTCTCTTTCTGCTGCAATGTTTAAGCATCTTCTTTTCTTACGGCTTTGGGATCCCTTGCCCTCACCACACTAATATCACTTTTTATTATCGCTCTTGCTTTTCGTTTTTGTAGGCCATAAAGTTAGAACTGTATCAGATGCACCTTAGTCTCCAGAGAGACACCATTGCTCTTCAGTACTTTGGAGAGGTCCCTAACAGCAGACTTTCACATGGCAATGCACCTTTTAATTTACTGGCTACTGGTGCCAAGACTGTTGACTGTGGAGCCAAGGAAACTAAAGCTGTGAACAATCTCAATCTCTTCACCATCCATCCTGATGCTGCCAATTGGCCCAGTGGTGAGAATCTTTGTCTTCTTGACATTTAGCCTCAATCCATATTGGAGGCTACAGTCCTTGACCCTCTGCAGCAGGTGCTTCAGGTCCTCCTCAGTTTCAGCAAGCAGGTTTGTGTCATCTGCATAACGCAGATTGTTGATAGATCTTCCACCAATCTTGACCCCACTTTTCTCCTCATAGAGCCCAGCCTCCCGGATGATCTGTTCTGCATACAGGTTGAAAAGGTATGGAGATAGGATGCATCCCTGGTGTATGGCCTTCCCAGTTTTGAACCATGCAGTGTTCCCTTGCTCTGTTCTGATGACTGCCTCCTGGCCCAAGTATAAGTTTCGCATTAGAACTATCAAGTGTTCTGGGATTCCCATTTTTCTTAGAGTCAGCCACAGTTTGTTATGATCCACACAGTCAAATGCCTTTGCATAGTCAATGAAACACAGATATACATTCCTCTGGTATTCCCTGCTTTCAGCTAAGATCCAGCTAACATCAGCTACAATATCCCTAGTACCACGGCCCCTTCTAAACCCAGCCTGGACTTCTGGCAGTTCTCTGCTGATGTGCTTCCAACCAAGTTGTGCCAAGAAATCTGGAGAACAACCACTTGGCCAACTGACTGGAAGAGATCTATATTTGTTCCCATGCCAAAGAAAGGTGACCTAACAGAGTGTGGAAACTATAGAACAATCTCATTGATTTATATGCAAGCAAGATTCTACTGAAGATTATCCAAAAACGACTGGAACAGCGCATCAGCAGAAAACTGCCAAAAGTGCTCCATAGCTAGAAAAAAATGAAAAAAATCCCTCTGGGTAGGCAAAAAAAAAAGGAATGAAAAAAGAAAAAGAAAAAAATCACGACATGCACTTGCCTTATCTTTCATACTTGTTGTTGTTGTTATGTGCCGTCGAGTCGTTTGCGACTCATAGCGACTCTATGTACAACAGCCCTAGACCGTGCTCTATCCTGTGCCAATATCATTGCCTCTGAAACACCCATCCCAAGTACCCCAGTCACTGAATCAATCCACCTCATAGAGAGTCTTCCCCTCCTGCCCTGTCCCTCTACTCTACCCAGCATGATGTCCCTCTTTAAAGACCTGTCTCTCCTTACAACATGTCCAAAGTATGTCAGGAGAAGCCATGTGCAGAAAAAAAAAGTTAACATATAAGGCCTGAGACTGTCCATAGTAAGGTCTTGCAAGGTTACTGCTTAGACTGGCATTTGGGAACCTGGATTTAAGGAGAGTTCTCTACTTGATAAAAGTGGTTTACTGTGCCAAAATAGTTAATCCACAACTTGAGAGGCCAAATAATATTAACCTTATGCTTAAGTTTAATACATCTCCCAACAGAAAGTGAGGAAGCTCTGGTGGCCTAGTGGTAAGAAACTGTGCCACAATACTAAAGGCATGCAGTTCTACTATACTCACTTCTCTGCAGGAGAAGGATAGACAGTCTCCTCTCAAGAGATTTATTGTCCCTGGAAACCTGCTGGACAGTCAGGTATGGATTAGTTCCAACTTGACAGTACACAACAAGAGCAACAATGGGAAACAGTGGAAAAACTGCACGTACTTGGATTACCAGTAGATATTGAGAGTGTGAATCACTGTGATATCTGAATAACTGAAGCATTTTTTAAAATTTTTTTTTTATTGGGAAAAACATATTGGGGGTACAAGGACGTGAGGGTTGGGGGCAGAAGGGTGAGGATGGGCCAGGATGCTGTTGCAGAGCTGCACAGTTTGATCGGTGGGGGGAGCAGATGAAGGAAATGATGAGGATCCAGTGGGGACCAGATGCTACAGAGGACTGACAAGCATTTTCCAATAGTAATTAAGCCAACTGTCTTATTGATTTGGGAATTGGATGCTGACTCTCTGGCTTCTTCATGCTGAACAGGAGCGTAGATATAAAGGGGGGAAGGGAGGACGCTTTATCACCTTACTGGTGGCCTTGGGTTACAGCTGCTTGCCTTCTTGCTCCTGAGGGCCGCGACGGTTCGCCCTGAGCCAGGGGCCAAGCGCAGCCCGCCCCGGGCAGAAGGCCACGACGGCTCGTCCCGGGCAGAGGGCCGAGGGCAGCCCACCCCAGGCAGAGGGCCGCGATGGCTCGCCCCAGGCAGAGGGCCGAGGGCAGCCTGCCCCGGGCAGAGGGCCGTGGCGGCTCGCCCTGGGCAGGGGGCCGAGTGCAGCCCACCCCGGGCAGAGGGCCGCAATGGCTCGCCCCAAGCCGGGGGCCGAGGGCAGCCCACCCCGGGCAGAGGGCCGCGACGGCTCGCCCCAGGCCGGGGGCCGAGGGCAGCCCGCCCCAGGCAGAGGGCCGCGACGGCTCGCCCCGGGCAGAGGGCCGAGGGCAGCCCACCCCAGGCAGAGGGCCGCGACGGCTCGCCCCGGGCAGAGGGCCGAGGGCAGCCCGCCCCGGGCAGAGGGCCGCGACGGCTCGCCCCGGGCAGAGGGCCGAGGGCAGCCCGCCCCGGGCAGAGGGCCACGACGGCTCACCCCAGGCAGGGGGCCAAGGGCAGCCCGCCATAACTGAAGTATTTTTAAAAGTAGGCTTGTCACAACATTTTGCACAGACGGATAAAAAAGAATAGGCAAATTTCAAACTAAATTACAATTCTGTTTAAAAGAGATATATAACTAGGTATTTCTGTCATCACAGGAGACTAGAGTGAGGGCTACATGGTGGAGGGGACCTGGGGGAGGGTTTGTAAAACAATGAAAGAATCTTTTCTTTTACTTTTCCATAAGTTTTGGACTCATGTACTTATAACTTGTTAGTCAAATTTGTGTCTTCTAAGTTGCAACACCCCCATGATACATCTTCAAGGATATGAACATGTATGGCCAAGCACAATCAATAAGAGTGCATCTAAATTCCAAAATCAATCTCCATAATAGTCTATGTGTTTCCTACTGCCAAAGGGGCCCTTTAGAGTAGTGAGAGAAGATCTTCACCCTGAAACCCACAGCGTCCCTTTTCAGCAGGAAGTAGCTAAGAGAATACGCCATCCCCTTTTCCTTATGACTCAGGGTGAAGTCTCTCTCAGGGAGGAGTGATAGGGAATGGCAAAGGACACACTGACAAAGAAGATTAATCAGAACTGGCTTTGACAAGCACTGTGGCATTTGGACAAGAACAAACTGGGAGGAGGGTAGAGAGAATAGTGCAACAATGAATGAATGGAAACCCAAAATCTCTGTAAATGTTTATGAAAATTAATAAAATATGGAAAAAAATTACAATTCTTAAATGGCCTTCATCTGTGATGATTAATTTTACTGGTCAACTTGGCTAAACTGTGGTTCTCATTGGTTTGGCTAGATACTGAACTGGCTGTTCCATAATGTAATGTAAAGGATATGATGGAACATGATATGATATAATCACTTTCCACATTATCTCATGTAATCAGCCAATCAGTTGAAAGAGATGTTTTCTTAAGGGGGTCTCACCTGCCTCCAGAATATAACTAGATTGTGGAGAAGTTCTCGTTCTCACTTAGACTCTCTCCTCTCCATGTCATCTGATCTAAGGACCTCGGGAAGTTAGCCTACAGCAGTCTCTAACCTGCTACCTCACCTCACTTATGAATTTAGGACCTGTCAGGCCCATAAATGTACAGCCAGTCCCTTAGAATAAACAAATCAACAGTTCTTCTCTCCTCTAGAAAACTCAATTAAAGACCACATCCAAATATTCGTTTTTCTATATTGTTATTGTTGTTATGTCATCAAGTTGGAACCACTCACAGCTGACTCTTCCATGGATTTTTACAGGCTGTAGATATCATGGGAAGAGACTACTTATCTTTCTCCCACAGTGAAGCTGGTGGACTTGAAATGCATGCCCTCAGATTGGCAACTCAACTCCTTGCTACTAGCCCACCAGTATACATAACCTGGAAGTTAAAATAATAAGGGGGAAGGAGATAGTTGCCATTGAGTATCACATTTTATTTCATTTTTCAATGGGCTAAATACTATTTTGCAAATGTTTTACTTTTTCAAATTAACAATTTTTTAAACTCCACAATAAAGGATCTATCCTTCACTTTTTCTGTAAAATGCTGGTCTGTCTGATACTTCTCTAAATCTGATCATTCAGCTTAAGACAGACTAGGAAGAAGGATTAGCTTCTGAAATAGCAGACCTCTGAAAACCCTATGTTCAACATAACATATGTAGATTTTAAAAACAGGTAATAAAATAAAAAATAATTTATTTTTACAATCATGTAAAAATTATTGTTGTTACGTGCTATCAAGTTGTGCATGACAAATAGTAACCCTGTGAACAACAGATCTGAACCCTGTCCTACCCTGTGCCATCCTCACCATCTCTGACACACTTGTGCTCATTGCTGCCGTAATCGTGTAGGTCCATCTTGTGGGGAATCTTCCTCTCTTTTGCTGACTCTTCAACTTTCCAAGCATGATGTCCCTTTCCAAGGAATAGCCTGTCTTGGGTAGCCTAGTCATAAGAAGCCACACTGCAATCCTAAAGACACACAATTCCAATCCACCAGTTGCTCTGAGGGAGTAGGATAGGCAGTCTCCTCCTGTGTGATTTACTACCTCTGAAAACCTGCCAGAAGATCAGCTGTGGATCAATTCTGACTCAATGGCACACAACAAAAGCAACGTGTGCAAATTATGATAAATAAAGCTTCATCATCTTTGCCTCTAAGAAACATTTTGGTTGCACTTTTCTCAAGACATATCTGGTTTTTCTTTTGTCAGTCCATTGGGATTCAGTACTCTTCTCCAACATCACAACTTAAAGGCATCAATTCTCCTTTTGTCATCCCTATTCATTGTCCAGCTCTCAGATATGTAAGGAGTAATTGAAAAGACCATGAGCTGACTCAGGCTCACTTTAGTCTTCAAATAGAAGTTATTGCTCTTCAGTATTACGAGGTCCCTGACAGCAGACTTGCCCAATGGAATATATCTCCTGATCTCCTTACTAGTACTATGAAGGATGTATATTTTTTTAATTAAAATAAGATTACATAATTGACAATTTCATTCCTTTTCTTTCCTTTGGGTTGGGATTGGACATGTCCTAGTCTTTAAACTGATGCTCTTGTTCTTTTAGCACTCTGAAGAGGTCCTCAACAGAAATCTGCTGGTTTCCCCAGTGCAACACATCTTCTGATTTCCTGACTGCTGCTACCACTGTGATGACTGTGGATCCAAGCAAAAAAAAAATCATTTACAGCTTTAATCTTTTCTCCTTTGGTCATTATGTTGCCTATTGAGCCCTGCTGAAGATTTTTGTTTTCTGATTAGATTACTGAGCTTTGTGAAGGAGCTTTAAAGAAAATCTAGGTGCTTGGCATAAGAAGAAACTTTTGAAGCAACTGCAGGCAGGACTCTATTTTTGCTGTTTATTGCTTGTTCTGAGTTGACTTTCAGAAATGAGCTAGCCAGCACACCTCAGGGAGCCTGTGCACTCCACTCCTCCTTGTTCCCCCACAGCATGGTCCAGGCAAGATAGTCACTTAAGCTAGCTCCAAAATATCCAAAGACTAATTAGCTTTTAATGGATTTTTGTGATTAACAGAAAAATGTTCATGGGATTTTGGAATTGTCTGGTGACTGTTAAAATGTGGTTTTGTAAATTTCTAACAGAGCCTGATGAAGTGTTACCCAAAATGAATCTCTTTCTTCCTTAAAAAAAACTCTTGCTTTAATTTTAGTGGAAGCTCCAATTTGTTCTTAGCTGATTTTCCAAATTCTTTATGTATTCTAGACTCAAGGGTATTCTTGAACATGTGGTTTACAAATAATTCTCACAATCTGTAGCTTGTCTTTCAATCTCTTTCATGAACTCTTTCAGAGAGCAGAAGTCTTTCATTTGATGAGGTTCATCGATTTATTTTTTCTTTTGTGTATTATGCTTTTGATGTCAAGTCAAAGAACTATTTGCCTAGTTGTAGTTGGAAGATTTTCTTCCAAAGATTTTCCCTGAAAGTTATGATTTTGTATTTATGTCAGTGTTCCAGTTTGAGTCAACTTTTATAAGGCCCAAGACTTTATTTTATTGTCTGTGGTCATCCTATTAATCTAGCAATATTTAAGAGGGTATCTTTCCTCTATTGAATCATTTCTTTAATCATGTAAAAAAATAAACTAAAAATTTCACTGTTTCAAGTTGATCCTGACCCTGGTAGACTGCACACCTTTCTCCTAGAGCCAGGTGGACTTAAACTGTTGGAGAACAGCACCACAGCTTGAGTGTTGTCAAGACTCAATTGCCTATATTATTGTGAGGGATCTCTGGTAATAAGACCTTGACTCTCAACCCAGGGACAGGTGGTTTGAATCCACTGGTTGCTCCTCAGGAGATAGAGAATACCCACCCATGTGATTTACAGTTTCTGAAAATCCACTGGAAGGTCATCTATGGTTATTTCTAACTATTTCCGACACAACAATACTTGTGAGGATTATTTAAGGGCTCTCTATTTTGTCAATCTATGCATATTCCTATGTCTCCACCAATAGAACCTAGTACTTATTATTGTAGGTATACCATGTTGAGGAGCAGAGAAGGAAAGCAGTTTTTCTCTGTTTGTTTCTAGTATAATATTGTTAATTGTTATTTTTATTAGGTGTCTTTCCCCTGACTACCACCCATAGTGACCCTATGAACAATGGTTCTGATTAGAACTTTGCTCTATTATGTGCCAACCTCATCATCCTTGATATACTTGAGTCAAATGCCTTTGCATAATCAATGAAACACAGATAGACATTCTTCTGGTATTCTCTGCTTTCAGCTAAGGTCCATCTAACATCAGCTACAATATCCCTAGTACCACGACCCCTTCTAA
>NW_006399991.1:1242922-1248172 GCF_000299155.1 Elephantulus edwardii | reverse complement strand
CTTATTGCTATTGCTAAGACTTCCAAAACAATATTGAATAAAAGAGGTGATAGTGGGCATCCTTGCCTAGTTCCTGTTCTTAAAGGGAATGCCTTTAACCGCTCTCCATTAAGAAACCCAGAATGTTTCTGTCAAACATTCTTCTAGATGGCATAGCACTGGTCTGTGCATTGCTGTACAGAGGTAACTCGTGGTTGCTCTGATGCTGAACACTGGGACACTGATGTGCCAAACATGGTAATGGGTACCCTTGGTGGACAGTGTTTGCTGGAGCTTCCCGACTAAAACAAGCCTGGAAGCTGGAGTGGCATCCACTTCCAAAATGGCTTGCCTCCAGAAACTCTATGAATAGTGCTCAGGCCTTTCGTTCATAGGGTTGCTATGAGTCGTCTATGACTCGAGGGTACCTAACAACAATAACAATCCAGTCCTAGAGGTGCAGTGGTTAAATTTTCAGCTGCTAATCAAAAGGTTGCAGGTAAAAATCCATCAGCTGTTCCTTGAAAGAAAGATGTAACAGTGCGCTTCCATGGTTACAGCCTCAAAAATCCTGTAGCACAGTCCTACTCCTTCCTATAAGGACAGAATCAACTCAAGGCAAGGGCTTAGGGTTTAGGTTGAAGAAAGGACTAGGAATAGCATTTACTTTACTCGATAATTAGCTAAATTACAACACATTGGAAAGCACTCAACAATAACAACAAAGAGTTTAAGAAGGTGACTGCACAGAAGGAGTACTTCTCAAAGGTTAATGAAAACAGATATAAGCAAGATTCCTAGCTCCACGCATCTAGCTGCTAGATCCCAGTTTGCTATTGGGAAAATGTTTCATTATCAGCACAAGCAGTCAGAAGGGCAAGATTAGGATACCAGACACATGGAGTCCCATGGATTGTAGTGCCTCATCTTTGCTAAGTACGAACCTCCATGGTATGAAGTGTCCCAGCTAAGTAATAGGTGACTGACTGACATATTTCACATGTTCCATGCTATGAAGCAGACTCCTCATTCATCTTCAGAGTGTATTAGTACTCAGGACTTCAAACCAGTGTGAACAGGTTGACTAATGACTGATGCCAACAAAATTGAAACAGATGCAAATTTGTTAAGTGTGAATGCACTGGATTGATAATTGGAGCAGGAAAAAGTATTGATGAATCTCTGGAATGGAAAACTTAGAAAAGTCTTTTTGGAAGCCTGAGTAATTGCATAGACTGTGGAAAACCACACACATTCAAAGGAGCAATATCTATGAGTGGGGCACCATTATTCCTGACTCTGTCTTTAAAGAGATTTGTTTGAAATGCAATACATATGCTGGCCTTTTTTTTCCCCCTAAGAGGGACATCAAATTTCTAGCAGTGCAATGACCCATAATTTTTCCTGTTTTGGTTATCACTCCAATACACCTACATTTTACAAATTATAAAATTATAGTTTACCAATTTAATTCATTTTTGTTTGCTTCAATCAGTCTCTTTTTGTAACTGAACAATGTGAAAAGTTTTCTAGTCAGTTGGCCATGTAGTTTTGTCTTCCAAATTTCTTGCATATCCAGAACTGTATATTTGTTGAAACATCTCAACTTCAACTCAAATTCCTGGAGCCTTCTGTTGTTGCCTTCAGTACAGTTTTGACATCTTCCTTTAGTGCCCCTGGTTCTTGATGCTTCTTCCTAATATAGTTCAATGTCAATCAATTATTTTTTGTATAGTGTCTATTCTGTATATCCTTGCACTTTTTTTAATGATTCATGCATCATTCAAGTGGATTTGGAGCGTTTACTGAGGAAGGTAAAAGACTAGAGTATGAATTATATCTCAACATCAAGGAAACGGAAATGCTCACAACTGGACCAAGAGGTTAACATCATGATAAATAGACAAAGATTGATGTTGTTAAGGATCTCATTTTACCTGGGTCCACGATCAAGATTCACGGAAGGATCAGTCAAGAAGCAGAAATAGGTACTCATCTCTCTGAACCTTTTCAGTCATTCTTTCCTCAGAGATGGCAGTTTCCTCACACTCCTGCATTAATCAGTTGTTATATACCATCATGTCGCCTGCAACTCATAGCAAGCCTGTGTGCAAAAGCCCTAAACCCTGATCTATCCTGTGCCAATCTTACTGTCTCTGACACACCTATATCCTTAGCCCAGTCACTGAATCAATCCGTCTTACCGAGGGTTTTCCTCTCTTGTGCTGTACCTCCACTCTCCCAAGTGTGATGTCTCTCTCCATGGACTGATCCTTCCTTGAAACATGTCCAAAATATGTCAGATGAATCTTCAGAATCCTTGCTTCCAAGGAGCATCCTGATCTCACTCTCTCCAGAACAAACCTGTTTGTTCTCCTGTTAGTCCATGGTATATTCAATACTTGTCTCCAGCATCACAGCTAAAAGGCATCAATTCTCTTTCTATCTTCCCTAGTCATTGTTCTGGTGGATTCACATAATCAGAGAAGTGACACATTTGGGACATCTGTGTGACTCCCTGCAGACTACACCAAGCATATGAGAATGCTTTGAACATTGATAGCTAGCCACTAAGACCAAATCCATTACTCCATACTAATAACCACTACTTCACTAGTAACTAAATAAGTTGGAATCTTTTCGTAGGTGGCCCTCCATTGTGTTGTCAGGAGCAATAAGTCACATAGGAGGAGAATGACCATCCTTTCCCATGAAGAAATGGTGGATTTTAACTACCTTCCTTTAGGTTGCCACTGTTGTATACACTATCGAGTCAGAACTCACTTATAGCAGGCTCTCCATCAAGTTTTCAGAAGCAGTGAATCTCGTGTAAAGAGATAAGAAATTATGAAATACATATTAGTTAAGATGTGGAACAACTGGAACTCTCATACATTGCTGGTGGGAGTGTAAAATGGCAATACTTCTCTGAAAAACAAGCAAACAAGCAGTTTCTTAGAAATATAACCAATAACTCAGCAATATTTAAGTAATTACCCTAAAATAAATGGAAAAAGTGTACAATGATACTTAACGTTGCTTATTCATAAACACAGCTTATACAGATAAAAGCCTGTGAATTATCTAAATGTCCATTAGTGGGAGAATGAATTAATAAATGATTTATTCAAGGTTATAATGCAACATTAAAAAGTAAGAAGCTGTTCTACAGTCCCAAAGGCACGTGGTTCAAATCCACCAGCTACTTCTCAGGAGAAGGATGGGCAAGTTCCTCCCTTGTAAATTATTGCCTCTAAAAACCGGGTTGAGGGTCAGCTGTGAGGCACACAACAATAGTAACTCATCAGAATTGATAATCATCAAGTTTACATTCAGTGAAATAAATGGGGCACAGATAAATCCATACCATATTAATCCATTCAGATGGAGTGGAGGGACAGGCAAAACAATGTGGTGGGATAGAAGGTGAGGGGCACAGAGGCCCAGTAGAGGGATGGGGAGTACGTTTGACTAAAGAGAGGCCTGAGGGAACTTTCCGGGGCAATAGACACATCTCATGGTTGTTTTTGAGTGGGGTTATACAGATGTGTAACTATCTTTGTCAAAACTCATTGAGCTATACACTAAGATCGGTGCATTTTACTGAATGCAAATTAAACCTCAATGAAAACTTCTCACGAAGAATTTAAAGCACAGGATGTGGGATGTAAGTGATTGCATTTGCTTCCAGACCTTCCAGAGGGCTAGGATGAGCCTGCCTACTGCTACCTGCAGCTCAGTCTGCGGATTCTGCTTAGACACTGGGACATCGGATGCCGGGAGAACAGGAACACCTCACCCAGGCAGGCCAACAGCCAGTGGCCCCAAATGTCAGGCAGAATCTCTGTGATTACCTCCTTTTTAAAAAAATAACCCTGGCCCTAGTTTAAGAAACCCTATTTCTACAGTATTTAAAGCACTACACTGCTAGCCAAAGGGTCCAGGGTTCGAGTCCAGCAATTGCTCTGTGGGAGAAAGAGTGATCTCTCTCTGGATAGCTCTGTAACCTCATATACCCAAGAGACAATTCCATTCTGCTCTGCAGAGCTATGTCGAATTGGAAGTAACTGGAAAATGAGAGAGGCTCCTAGTTACCTAGGGCTGCTATAACAGAAGTTCTCCAAGAGTGTCCCCATGTGTGTGTACCACCAAAACTGGGCTAGTGCTTTTAACCCAAGCATCCAACTTTGTGCACAGACTGCATTCTGCTCACAGATGGAAACTGAGGCCCTGTGCCTTCTTTGTATTTCCATTAATGTTCTTTTCAGCTCCCCACAACAGCGCCATCTCCCCTGTTAAAAAAGGTCAAGGTCAAGGCCATGAGCAGGTGAGGCATCATCTGAAAGGTATATGTTTGGTGCTCAATCATCTTGACTTCTTCCTTGGCTTTTTGCCCAAACTGTCTCCGGCTACAAAAGAGCAAAGAGAATATGCTACTGAAGCCCAGCAGGCAGCTGTGTCCTCAGAAAGTGTCCAGCAGTTACTTGCCTTCCAATGCTGCAAATTACAAGCTGCATCTCCTCTAAGATGGCTAAGACAAGAAGACATCAAGAATTTCTGAAGACAAATTTTTTTTAAAAAATCTTTTTGTGCCACTCTAAGAATTAATCTTTCCAACATGGAATAGTTTTAAAGCAGTAGATCCATTTAGTACACAGTCATTTTCACTCTTTAGGATTTACATGACTTTTTTTTCCTTCCACTTGCCCTGTGATCATTAATTATTCAGCTTTCCTATGTGTGTGATATAATTAGCAGGACAGGAGCAATATTCTGCAATATCTTTCAAAATGGCATTCTCCACAAGGAGGCACTTCTGCTGCTCCTGTCAGATTCCCGCCTGAGCTGTTAATTTCAGTTACCCTAAATCTCCCCTGAATTTGCACATGGAAAAGCTACTCCTCACATCTTCCCTTAAATTGTTGCACTGGTTCTCGGGTGCCTTATAAGCAATACCACATTTTACCCTGAGGTATCTATGTGGGGCAAATCAAGGACTCCTTGGATTTGTAAGTAAAGTTTTATGGGATTACCTGTACAGACAATGTTCATGGACAAATCATACAGCATCCTAGGCTGCAGACTCAGCAACCTAGGACTGCTATAGAGCTTGTCCCTCTGTAGCATGCAGGCTGATACTCTCACATGGGTTTGGAAATAGCCTGTCTTATCTCTAATCTCTAACCTTACTGTTAATTTCTGGGGGGAAAAACAGCATCTCTCTCTCTCTCTCTCTCTCCCTCCCTCTCTGTCTCTCTCTCTCTCTCTCTC
>NW_006399991.1:1242198-1242822 GCF_000299155.1 Elephantulus edwardii | reverse complement strand
ATTCTTCCTTGTGCTTTGGCTTCTCTAAGTTCCAGTGCAATCTTCAGAGTATCTTCTGACATACATTTTGTCTTTTCTTCCTCTTCTGTCTTTGTAATGACCGTTTGCACTCTTCCTGGATGATACATTTAATATCTTCCCACAACTCATCTGGTCAGCCATCTGTGAGATGTTCAGTGCCCTTCTCCCACACCACAGCTCAAAGGCATCAATTCTTTTTCTGTCATCCTAATTCACAACCAGAGGATAGTAGCTGAATAAATATTTATTATTTCTTCTATTTTTTTACTTAGCTATTTGTAGCAGGTATTAATTTCATACCATGGTTGCTGTGATGCTTAACACTGTGACATTGATGTGTCAAATGCGATAATAATTACCCATGGTGGATAGTGTTTGATGGCGCTCCTTGATTAACACAAACTTAGAAGCAGGAGTGGCATCCACTTCCGAAATAGCTTGCCTCTGGTAACCCTATAAACTTGGAGAAACAATGAAAGTTATACAATTGTTCAGGTCTTTCGTTCATAAGATCACTATGAATCGTCTAGGCTCGACAGCACTTAACAACAACCCTTGGACAAGTCACTTAATGTCTTAGGCCTCAGTCTTCTCCCTCGTAAA
>NW_006399991.1:1234117-1242098 GCF_000299155.1 Elephantulus edwardii | reverse complement strand
TGGAAACCCAAAATCTCTGTAAATGTTTATGAAAATTAATAAAATATAGAAAAAACAAAAAAAAAAAGAAGGGCTCCATAATCTTCTCAGTATTTGAGACATTCACAACCTGGCTCTGTGTGTGAGTGGAGACATGGAGGAGAGGTACATCACACACACACACACACACACACACCACACACACACACACATGCGTAGGCACTTGTAAACCCTATGAACACCCGCACAATTACAAATAGTTGCTCAAGTGCCCTCTACAGCACTTTCTCCTTCCATATCATTTCCTCTCTCTCCCTGTAGAGTCAACCACAGCAGGTCTTGGGGTCAAATCAGAGACCTAACAGCCTATGAGGAAAGCTCAACCTTTGATGTATTGTCATAAACCTGATTAAATAAAAATCACACATCCAATAACGTGTCATCACATGTTAGGCCATTTTATGCATTTATTTGTCCCCACTTTTTAATTTCCATTTTCAAATGCAGAGGAATTGGGGTTTTTAGTTTCCCTTCAGTCACCTATTACTTAGAGTGACCTTATGCATAACTCTTCTCAGCTCCACACCATCTCTCTGTTCATTGAGGTCCATTGAACTGTCCAGGATTCCACGAGTTGTGGATAATGCGTCAAAGTATTTCACAAGGAATTTCCCTCATTTTTATCAATCTTCTACTTAAGCATATGTCAAATTTCATATGAATAAAATTTTGTCTCAAAACCTATGGCCCACTTGGCTAAGCCATGATTCTCATTTTTTTAAATTGGATGTAATTATCCTGTGTGCTGCAAATTCTAACCTCTATGATGTTAATAAGGCAATACATAATCTTTAAAATTTAGTTTTATCCTGAGTTCATCTCTTTTGAGATAGAAAAGATGTTAATCAAGCGAGTGAAGAGAAGTGGTCTGACGGCATGAAGAAAGAAGGTCTGAAGTGACACATGCCCTGTGGACCTGGAGCCCTGTGTTGAGAAATGAGAAGCTTTTTGACCCAAGAGAAGACTGATGCCAGGACATATGGAAATCCTCAAGGAATGCTAAGCCCTCATACTGAGAGGAGACAAGGACCTTCCCCCTAAACTGTGAGGCATCAGAGGGGAAGAACACGTTCTCCTACGATTGTTAAGTATCGTCAAGTGGGAGTCAGCTCACAACTGACACTCCAGGGAGTTTTCAGAGGCTGTAGGAGAATGCCTATCTTTCTCCCATAGAGCACCTCATGGCTTTGAAACACAAGGCTTTGGACTGCGAGTACAATTCCGTACCACTAAACAACATGCCTCTGGAAATTCTATGAACTTTGATAAATGTTGATAGTTGTAGAGGGGCTGTAGGCCTTTTGTTCATAGGATCACTATGAGTCATGCTCAACTCAAAGGCAATCAACAATGACAACAACAAGCCAGTGGAGCTCTCTTTTCCTCAAATTAGTGCCCTGAATCCCTCAGTCTCCTCAATTGTGAGAGAATAAATGCCTATTTTTTAAAGTCATTCACTTGCTATTTCTGTTACAGTAGCATTACAACTAAGGTACAAAACATATGTAGTTTTACAAGATTAGCTTCCCTGATGAAGTAGCCAAAATGAGCAAATTGAAGGCTTCATATCTTATTTCTTAAGAAGCAATCTGGCTACATTTGTTCTTCTTTTGTTCATTTCTTTGGCAGTTCTCCAGTGTATTCAATCTTGTAGGTTTCCTATAAAGTTAAGCATCTTCAAAACCCCAGAAATTTATCTTTAAATATTTACCCTAAGAGAAATTAAAGACATGTGTACAAGAGGGCTCATTGCCACTTATTCAGGGCAACTAAATGCCTGAGAACAACCTTAATGTCCATCAGCGGACGCTATAATCCAATACTCTAGTTCAAACGATTGTATTACTCTTTTCTTCAATCCTCATTATCCAACTTTCACATGCATGTGAGGCTACAGCAATGATCATGGTTTGGGTCATCAGAGTAATATCTTTGCTTTGAAAACTTTAAAGAAGGTTTTCTTTTCAACATACTTTCCCTATGAGAAAAATGTTATTTGATTTTTTTGACTGCTGCTCCTTATGGTCAGGTTTTCCTTTGGTTATTGTAGCTAATTTTTTTCAATTTAAACCAGACAGAGTCAGTCATTAGGGGCATATGTACCTGCCTGCTTTGTGATGAGTCCCCACTGAAACCCACTCACCATGGCCCAGCCACTGAGGATGGTCCAACCATCAAGGCCCAGCCACCAAAGTCCAGCCACTGAGGCCAGTCCAACCACTGAGGTCAGTCCAACCACTGAGGCCCAGACACTGAGGCTCAGCCCCTGGGGTTGGTCCAATCACTGAGACGCAGGCAACAAGGCCCAGTAATGAGGTCAGTTGAACCACCTAGGCCCAGCCACTGAAGTTGGTCCAACCATTGAGGCCCAGGGACCTAGCCACTGAGGCCCAGACACCAGGGTCAGTACAGCCACGAAAGCCCAGCCATTGATGCCCAGCCACTGAGCTCACTGCCTCATCCAGAAAGAGCCACATAAGGAAGTGGTGTTCCTGGAGCTTTGTTCATGCCCCTCATCGTTCATGTTAGTTCCCCATAGTTATCTCTGTGCTGTCAGAACAGAACTCAGAACTTTACTTACACGGCAATTCATCACCATACCTTTCATTTTCTTATCCTGGAAAATAAATAATGGTAATTTGAACCACACCTCATTAAATTTCTCATTTTGATGTGTGGAGTTCTCTGCCTTGATGTGGTATTTGATGAATTAGAGAAAGTTTTGGAGGACTTTACAAATAAGAACATGCAGATAAGTTCAGCAGAAGGATCCACTAAAGACTTCATGGTAAGTCTCTGATCCCAGATCTGGGACCTTACCAGGGCTGTCATTGCCCAGTGGAAACATACTATATGTCCATCTCATTCCCACTTCCACCCTCACAATCCAGACTCATTTATTAGGGTGACTGCCACAAAATCCCAAAAACTTGGTGAAATGTTAAAGAAAACATCTAATCAGCCACAGTTTGAGGCAGCTGGAAGATGGAAATGAAGATTCTAGGCAGTGAAATCCTGGTGGAAGCTCTGTCCCTTCCTCTGCAGTTGCTTGGTTGTTGAAAGGGGTTCTGCCCATCGTTCAACCTGCAGATGCATTCCTCTAACCTCTTTCTTTATCATCACGTGCCTTCTCCAACAGCCAAAGGTAAAGCTGGAAGTTGAAGCCCACCCAGAGGGTCACTGGAAGAAAGGCCTCAGGATTCAAACATCTCTGCTTGGAACTATAGAATGTCCAGCTCTCCTCTGATGCAGGGGTCACTGGGATTGGAGTTGTTTCACTGAATTGATTCTTTTTCTTCCTAAAAACCCAGTATGATCATTAATTATGTCTGCAAGTGCCCTACTTTCAAATAAGACCAAATCTGGGGGACTCCCAATAGAAGTGAATATTTGGGTGATCCTGCTTAACCCAAGGAAGCCCTGGTGCCCTAGTGGTAAGGAGCTGTGGTGCCAACCAGAAGGCACATGGTTCACTCTGGGAGGAAGATGGGCAATCTCTTTCCATGCAATTTGCTGCCTCTGAAAATTTGTTTGAGGGTCACTATGAGTTGGTTCTGAATAGAGCAACAACTACTTAAACTTCCCCCCACCCCTCAGTCCACTTGGAGTGTGCAGGGCAGCGAGAGACCCCCAAGTGCCCACCTTGCAGGTCCCAGGGCCATCTCACTGTGCTGAACAAAATAAAACTGCTTAGTCAACATAATGCTGAGTCATCAACAGTTACAAATAAGGAGACTTCACAAAAATAAGCTGAATTCCCGTCCTTTCTTGAAGAATCAGATCTTATAATTCTGAATCCAATTTCATGATGTGGCAGGCACTGGGGTACAGAGGCCACTGGCTCCTCCGTCAGGGCACAGCTGTCCACTCCTTACAGTCCTTCCACCTGCTGACATGACTTCTAGCTCCTCATAAGAGAAATTTTTTTTCCTCATTTTTTACCCAGAACCCACTTTAACTTGTTCATTAAGTTCTAAGAACATGGTCTAAGGCCAAGCGTAGATATTTAACCTACAGCTATAATTTTTTTTTTAAAAGCTGAGGATGTAAAACCACTCTGGCCAGCTTATTCAGAATAAAATCCCTGCCTCAGGTCAGCATGGAAGGGACTGGCCTAGTCTCCCCTGAGCTTCCCAGCTGTTTCTCCTGCAAAATTCCTTCAGATGACCAGGGAAATGTAGGGGCCTCTACTTTCCATCCTGTGCCTCTGTCCAAGCAGTGCCTCTGCCTGCAGCCAGCTCACCCCTCACTCCCCATCAACAGGGCTCAGCTGAACTGCACCTGCTCCACTGACACTATAGTTCATAGGGTTTCAAAGGCCCATCATTTCAGAAGTTGATGGTCAATCCTGCTTTCTACTCTGCCTCACATCAGAAAACCTGCTGACATTTGTCCACCATGAGTGATTCTACTGATATCTGAATGAAATCAGAATCGAAGGAGACTCGCCAACAACCTGTACCATGTAGATGACACAATCCTGCTCGCTGAAGGTGAGGAGGAACTGAGGTTCTTGCTGTAGAGGATCAAATACTATGCCTTCAAAATGAACTACATCACAACATCGAGAAGAAGACAAAAATCCTCACCACTGGGCCTTTAAGCAACATCATGATGAATAGAGAAAAGACAGAAATTGTCAATTATTTAATTTTCCTTGGATTCACAATGAACATCCATGACATCAGCAGCCAGAAAGGAAAACATATATATATATATATTGCATTGAGAAAATCTACTGTGAGAGACCCCTTCAAAGTGATGAAGAACAATGATGCCCGTTTGAAAGGTACACATAAAATACACCTGAGCCAAACTGTAATCTTTTCAATCACTTGCTATGCATCTGAAAATCAGACAATGAATAGGATGACAGAAGAAGTGATGACTTACTTTGTGGTGTTGGAGAAGAGTATTGAATTCCCCATGGATATTCAGGACAAGCAAGATGTCTTAGAAGAGGTGCAGTCAGGATACTCCTTGGAGGCAAGTCTGACATACTTTGGACATGTTATTAGGAAGATTCAATCTTTGAAAAAGGACATCTTGCTTGGAAAGGTGGAAGGTCAGTGAAAGAGAGGAAGGCCCTCAACAAGATGGACTGGCATGGTGACTAACAATGGGCAGGGTTTCAGATCCATCATGCATAGTCTACTTAATGGTATTTTTTTTTAATGTCCTACTAGTTTATTTATAAAATTCAAACACATTGTTTTCAAGAACAAATTCTTTCAACTTCCCTCATCCCACACCTATCAAATTGTACAACCTCATAATTAATAGTTACCTCTTCCTATACATCCTCATCCCTCTGGTTCTACCTTTTCCCATCCCTCTTAGATCCATATATTCATTCTACAATAATGGTTTTATACAATACTCATCCATATGGGACTGAGTTAGTTCACTCAGCATAATGGTCTCCAGTCCCTCCCCCAAGTTAGGTAATAATTTACAAAGATATTACTCCTGCGTGCTGCATAGTATTCCATTGTGTGAATGTACTATAATTTCTCAATCCATTCATTTGTAGTTCGACATAACAGGGAAGCAAATAATAAATGTTGGAGAGGATGTGGCAAGAAAGGAACTCTTATATATTGTTGGTGGGATTGTAAAATGGTGCAACCATTCTGGAAGGCAGTTTGGCATTTCCTCAAAAGCTAAACATAGAAATTTCACATAACCCAGCTATTCCACTACTTTGAATATACCCTGAGAAAATGAGAACTGAGGCATAAACTGAGATTTGTATCCTAATGTTCATAGCAACATTATTTACCATTGCAAGAACATGGAAACAATCCAAATACTTGACAGCATTTAACAACAGCCGCTGAGACTTGCCTGATTCTTTCCCCCTCAGCAGCCCCTTCTAAACAAAATAAAATCCATCAAAGCAGGAAGAAGCCTGAGCATTTCATCTGTTTGATGTTTGACATTTCCACCCAACAGGCCCAGCGCTTTCCAGGCAGGCTGGTGTGATGGGCGTCTGTCCTTTCTGTACTGACTCTCAGCTCCGGGATAGCCTTTGGTCTTTCTTTGCACTCTGCATGCCTAAGTGAGCATCAAGGCAGGCTGAAGGCAGAGGGGCCCCTGGTTCTTCTCAGGATGCTTGTTTCTTACTAGGTGCTCCCAGTGAAGGCCCAGCTGGTAGACACTGCAAAGCTAGATGTGACCTAGTGGGGCAGATATCACAGGGACAGAGAAAGCAAAGGGCTGTCCAACTCCACTCCTGCCTGACAAGCTGCTGCACTGCGGGCTGTTTTGCTAGCAACCACTGGCTTCTCACCCTCTGGGCTGATTCTGGCTTCTCAGGTGGAAAATCTGACACTGAAGGCTAATGACCCTTCTGACCCTCCTGCCAGGATATGTCTCACAGGGGTCAGGTTCATGACTGACCTCATTAGTTATTCTCACCCACTGGCAGCCTGGCCCCAACAGAAGTAGCAGAAGGAGAAAAGTCTCAAGCCTGCATGCCTAGCCAGCTTGACTCTTGAGGGACTCTGATGTGCCATTCTGTGCTCACCTTCTTATTCATGCACTCAGGCCCCAGTTGCTGGTGCCCAGGGTGGTGGCCCAAGAGTGTCCCATTTGCTTATGTACTGGCCTGCTACCCCTGCATGGTTCACCATGCCATCATTCTACAGAGAGGCCCACAATTACTGCCTGTCACAAGTTTTTATTGTCCCAGCACGTGGTCCACAGGGACAGAACATTCTTCTTGCCTCTTTCCTTCTCTGAATTGTTATTTCACTTTTGAAACAAATGAAAAAGGCTATATTTTTCTCTGTAAACATAATTTTTATTTCCATTTTGAGAAACCCCTGAAGTCATTTAGCTTAAATTGTTCCTGGTCTTAAAAAAAGAAAATAAAAAAATTAAAAGTAGTGGGTGTGCACAGAACCACGTGAAAACGGAGCCAAGGCAGTCTAAGAGGGCCAAGAATGATGTCAGTCAAAATTACAGATGTAAAACACTATTTCTGGATCCTAACAACTCACCAGGAAGGGAGGAAGAGTTTATTTTGGGTGGTTTTACTTCATTTCCAGTCATTTTCGAGCACCACTGCTTAGAGCAACATCCCTGGGAAGTGACATTGCTATTAATCACCCGCACAGCCGAGGCGCATGCAGCCCCTGGGGCCTGCTGTGCGGCCCACCTCTCCCTCCCTCCTTCTCCTCAGGGCTCCCAGAGGATGCCAGTGACCTACTAAAAGATAATTGCTCCACATGTTTCCTGCTCTGCAGCATCATTGCATCAGTCTACTGTGAGTGGTGACAAGGATAGTCGGAGGAAGGATGGGCACTCTCTGGCAGGGCCCTAGGCCAGCACCAGGTGCTAGCCTTCACTGCTACTTGAAAGTGAGAAGAGAAAATCTCCTGCCCCACTGCCAAGGTGGTGTCCTCTTCATAAAGCTGAGCTCTTTCCTGGCCCAATGCCCATTCTCTGTGGCCACTGTCCTTGTTAATGAACCAGCCGCAACCATGGTCTGAGTGACCTATAAGCAGCCCACAACTGGACCCCTGTGTCCTGTCCCCAGTGATCCCCACAGAGACCCTCTGACCTTTCACAGCCCACAACTCATCTGTCCCTGCTTCTCCTCTCTCTTCCTAGCCCACCTCAGTGTTGCTCCTGGATGTGAAAAATATTTCATGAAGTAGGACTTCATATCTTTGACAGATATCATTCAGGAAGAGTGTAAACGGCCATTACAAAGACAGAAGAGGAAGAAAAGACCAAAATGGATGTCAGAAGAAACTCTGAAGATTGCACCGGAGCATAGAGAGGCCAAAGCACAGGGAAGAATTCAAGATACTAAAGAGCTGAACAGAAGATTCCAAAAGGCTGCTCAGAATGACAAAGCAAAATACTACAATGAAATTTGCGAGGAACTAGAGTCAGAATATCAAAAGGGCCGAACTCGCTCAGCATTTCTTAA
>NW_006399991.1:1233359-1234017 GCF_000299155.1 Elephantulus edwardii | reverse complement strand
AGGGAAACCTTTTGCTTCAGATATCAATGAAGTGAGGATATTTATCAATCACACAAAGACAGTGGTTAAGCTATCTAGTGTTGTTAGCACAGAAATACCACAAGTGAATTGCTTTCAAAAAAGGAAATTTATTCTATCACAGTTTAGGACAATGAAAATGAGAATTCAGGGCACCAGCTTCAAGGTAAGGTAGGGAAGGTGTTCTTCCCCCATGAGTTCTGGGAGAAAGTCCTTCCATCAATCTTGTCCACAGTCTAAGAGGTTCTCAGCACAGGGATCCTGGGTCCAAAAGGGTAGGAGTGAGCTTGTCTCTCTTTTCATCTCTTGTGTGATTAAAGATAATATGGGTCACAAACACCCAAAGAGGAAACTCTTTTACACTGGATCAGAGTTATAAACCACACTAATACCTTACAACCATTGGATCATCACATCAGAGCATACACCGGAGGATGATTACATCATAACATAACTGCCAAACAAATTAGTTGACACACACTGGAGAGGAAGAAGGGCAAGAACTTAATCCATGACACAGAAACAAGAAAAAGACAATTTTTAATAACCACTGGAGAAGCTCAATATCAGCTGTGAAAACTAGGCCAGGAGCTGATTGTGGAAGAGACCACCAACTACTCATATGCAAGTTCAAGCTGAA
>NW_006399991.1:1219126-1229073 GCF_000299155.1 Elephantulus edwardii | reverse complement strand
AGGGGAAGACCCTCTATGAGATGGATTGATTCGGTGACTGGGGTAATCGGGATGGGTGTGTCAGAGGCCGTGCGGTTGGCGCAGGATAGAGCAGGATTTAGGGCTGTTGTGCATAGGGTCGCTATGAGTCGGAAACGACTCGACGGCACATAACAACAACAGGACTTCATGCCACTAGCCACTATTTCAAGCCACTAGTTGGACTTGGCAAATCAGGCCCAGCTGATCAAACAGGTGTAAAAACCAGATTACTTGCTGTTAAATAATAAATGAATAAACACCTTGACTTCCAGTCCCAAGCCTCACTCCATGTAATCTCCTTTTATCCCTGGGGTCAGGGAAGGGGCATGCAGTACACAATTATTGCTGTCATCTTTTCCTTAATATCAAAATTTTAATTTGTTCTTTAGGCTCTGACAAAGCAAATCCACAGAGAAACATGAGGGTCAAAACATTACATCCAACCTCATTTAGTTCTCATTCTTCAAATGGGCAATTTTTTAATCTATCTATAGAGGAAGTGGAATGTGTGTGTGTGTGTGTGTGTGTGTGTGTGTGTGTGGTGAATAGAAGACTTCTTTGTGATTAATAATGTAAAATGGCTCCAAGAATCAGTCACTGAAGTGTGCTCTCAATCTTGCAAAAGTCCCATCACTTTTGCACTTTGCAAACATGTTCTTGACAATCTACTTACCAATATAACCATCACATGGTAGAATAGATAATCCTCAATTGTTGTGATGAAGTCAGTGACAATGATAATTTTTAAACATGGAACCATTTCAGATACAGAAAGAAAAAGAGGCAGATTGCTTTGTGCTCATTGTCATCAAGTCCATTCAAAGAGCAGGAACAGTCTACGCAAAAACTCAAAACACAGATACTGCATCCCACTTGCTCAATGAGCACAGTTCTTCAGGTACAAGGCCGTGGGTGCCTTCCTTCTTTAACAGAAAACCCCTTGGCTTAATGTCAGTGGCCCGTGTGCCAGAAGGAACTGATGCTCCACTAGCCAAGGCTGTAAAAGCTGACTGCTCTGTTGATCGTACTGGCAGAGTGATGCCACGTGGAACAGATCTCAGAGCCCCAAATGAAGAGCTTGAGGCCACTTCTTCCCTCAGCTGACAGAAAACCCCAGTAAGGATCCCAGAAGCCCTTCAGATAAGAGCAACAACAGAGTAAGCCTGCAGTCCTGTCACTGTATTTGCAGAGCAGGCCATTCATGGTCAACACATAACCATGGCTGGTGAGAACTAGTGGTTGACCTGACTGACAAATGGTCAGTGTTTTGCTGAGCATTCAATTACACAAACAAAGTAGCTCTCCCCCAAGACAGCATGGTTCCAGCCCCTTTATAATCAACACCAGCCACTATGGCAGCCTCTGTGTTGTGTTTACATTGTCTGCTGATGCCAATCTGTCCAAGGGAGGCTATCCAATCACAACTGAGTCACACAGGCATCCTAAGAAGGAAGGTAAGAAAGTGACTTAAATATTAGCCTTTGGATCAGATAAACCTGGCTTACACACAGACTGACACTTGCCAACAGTGTAGTCTTGAGTACGTTACACAAAACCTGAGCCACCAAAGGGAATTCATAAACATGCAGAAGACATAAGACCAAATACTAATTAAAGTGAAGATTATGACGATGTTGGTAAGCAGCAGTTGGAATCTTTAAAGCTTGTGAGTAGCACCTAAGGGGAAACCGCAGGTCTTTCACTATCGGGAGCAAGAAGAACAAAGACAATCAGACCAGTAGTAAAGCACTAATGAGCCATGTGATCTCCAGTATGCATAAACTGGAGATCAGAAAAACTGGATTGTGCCCAGCCACCACTGCTGAGTACTCTCAAAGGGATTGCAACAGAATCTTCCTGGTCTGTGACCAGAAGGGTAGTTCGAGTGGCCTGCAGGGAAAGAGGTCCACTGCCAGCCCAAAGGCAAATGGCTAGAATCCACCAGCCGCTCTGTGGGATCTACTCCATGTGTGTGCCTCAGTGACACAAGAACAGCAACACGTGGGAGGGAGTACTAGTAGCACAGTCCACAGTTCAGGCCCAAGAGCAGCTCCACTGGAGAAAGGCACTCACCTCTTATGATATTTGCTGCCTCTGAAAACTCACCTGAGAGTTACCTGTGAGTCAGCTCTACCTCAACAGGAATAAGTTTTCTCAAGTCCATAGAAGTCTTCAATATAGACTGCAGTTCAACATCAAGAAAATAAAGATTCTCACCACTAAACCAATTGGCAGCATCATGATAGATGGAAAAGAAACTGAGATTGTTAACAAGTTCAATTTTCTTGGGTCCACAATTATACTCTTGGCACCAGCAATCAAGAAAATCAGCTCTCAGGAAGCTCTAGAGAACTGAAGAGCAATGATGTCAGTCTAGAGACTAAGGTGAACCGGATTCAAGCCATGGTATTCACAATTATTTGCTATGCTTAAGAGAGCTGGACAATGACAAAGGATGATATAAGAACTTATGCCTTAGAGCTGTGGTGATGGAGAAGAGTTTTTACATGGACTGCCAAGAGAACAAACAAGTTCATAAATCAAGCTGCTACCTGGAAACAAGGATTTTCAAACTCTAGCTCACATACTTTGGGCATGTTGCCAGGAGAGACCAGTCCTTGGAGAAGGACATCATGATTGGAAGGGTAGAGGGACAGCACAAAAGAGGAAGCCCCAGATGAGATGGATTCACACAGTAACTGGGGTAATGGGGGTAGGTGTATCAAAAACAGTGATATTGGCTCAGGATAGGTTTCAGAGCTATTGTGCATATGATAGCTTTGAGTCACTGGTGACTCAATGGCACATAACAACAACAACAACAACAGGAAATTAGGTTTGAATCCACCAACAACTCTGCCAGAGAAAGATATGCAATCTTCTGTCTTGATATTTACAGCCTCTGAAAACCCTCTGGAGAGTCAGCTGCAAATCAGTTCCAACACAATGACAATGAAAGTTTTTGGGACCAGAGTGGGTAAAAAATAGTTAGCAAAACTCAAAATCATTTTAAAAAGATTAAATTTGTGGGTCAGATAGAGTCTGCTGGAAGCCCTGAGAGTATCGTCTTTGTTGTTTTTAGGTGCTGCTGAGTTAAGTACAACTCCTACCAACCCTCTGAACAACAGATCTGAACTCTATCATGTCTTTTGTCATCCTCATCAACTTTGACACATTTGAGCCCACTGTTGCAGTCACTGTGTCAAGCCATCTTGTTGAATTGCCATCCCTCTACCTTCTTCCCCATCCCTCCACCCTTCCAATCATGATGTCCCACTACAAGGAATAGCCTCTCCCAGCTACACCTCCAAAATATGTGAGATGAAGCTTTCTTATCTTTGCCTCCAAGAAACACTATGGCTACAGCTTCTCCAAAGTATTTGTCCTTTTGGCCATCCATGGATATTCAGTACTAGTAATTTTTTAAACATGGGACTGAAATCAACCCCCGTGACTAAACTTACAGCCAAACAATGAATAGGCTTATAAAGTGACAGATGATGCCACAGAGTAACACATTCCTTAGAACGATCAACCAATTAAAAGGGCTGCATGATGTCAGGGGAGTAATCTCAGGAGACAGAAAGGGACATGAAAGAAAGATGAATGGAATAAGGATACAGAAGGCTGAAGCAAGAAGGGTGCTGCTGCATTACAGGGGTTATAATCAATATTACAAACATGTAGGAGTTGTTTCTTGCACATACCCCAAGGTCTCAGCATTTCTTCAGCTCAAGGAACTGAAGAACAAATTAAAACCTCGAGTTGCTATAATCAAGGATGTTTTAGGCAGAATATTAAATGATCCAAAAAGAATTAAAAGAAGATGGAAAGAATATACTGAGTCACTGTATTGAAAGGAATTGGCAGACACAGAAGAATTTAATGAAATAACATATGAGCAAGAGCCTCTGGTGATGAAGGAAGAAGTTCAGCCTGCTTTGAAGGAAACAGCAAAAAAATAAGGCCCCAGGAATAGATGATATACCAATTGACATATTTCAGCTAACAGATGCTGCCCTGGATGTGCTCACCAAATTGTGCCAAGAAATCTGGAGAACAACCACTTGGCCAGCTGACTGGAAGAGATCTATATTCGTTCCCATCCCAAAGAAGGGAAATTTCCAGTAGCCAGGAAATTAAAAGACGTATTGCCCTGGAAAAGTCTGCTGTTAGGAACCTTTCCAAAGTACTGAAGAGCAATGGTGTCTCTTTGGAGACTAAGATGCGTCTGATACAGGCCATGGTCTTTGCTATCACTTTTTATGCATCAGAGAGTTGGACAATGACTAAGGAGGATAAAAGGAGAATTGATGCCTTTGAGCTGTGGTGCTGGAGAAGAGTATTGAGGGTACCATGGACTGCTAGGAAAACAAACAGATTCATCCTGGAAAGGGTTAAACTGAGCAGCTCCTTGGAGGCAAGGATTCTGAGGCCCTGTCTAGCATACTTTGGACATGTTGTAAGGAGAGACTGGTCCTTGGAGAAGGACATCATGCTTGGGAGGGTGAAGGGACAGTGAAGGAGGGGAAGGCCCTCTATGAGATGGATTGGTTCAGTGACTGGGGTAGTTAGAATGGGTGTATCAGAGACAGTGCAATTGGCACAGGACAGAGCAGAGTTTAGGGCTGTTGTACATAGGGTAGCTATGAGTCGCAAGCGACTTGAAGGCACATAATAATAAAAACAACAGAAGTAGTTTAGTGAAAAACTTTATACTTTCATTCAATTAAAAGACTTTTGGTTTTTTTAGAATTAGCATAGTGAGACTGACTCCCTTTTGATACATGAGCAGGTTGGTCAGAAAAGGATGTATTTGGTCATTATTGTTATTGTTAGGGATCATCAAGTTCACTACAACTCATCAATTCTTATTATTATTCTTATTATTAATTTTAATGAACATTTACAGAGACTTTGGATTTGCATTCACTAATTGTTGCCCTTTTCTCCCTGCCCAGCCCTCCCTCCCATTTGCTCTTCTCAGCGATTCTATGAACCGCAGATCTGAACCTAGCCCTGACCTACACCATCTTCATTATCTCTGTTATGGTCGAGTCCATTGTTACATTCTCTGGGTCAATCCACCATGTTGAGGGTCTTCCTCTCCTTTGACCCTCCACTTTTCCCAGTGTGATGTCTTTTCCAAGAACTGACCTCTCCTGAAAAAATGCCCAAAGTATGTGAGACAAAAGCTCCACCAAACTTGCCTCTAAGGAACACCCTGGTTTCCCTTTCTGCAAAGCAAACTTGTTTGTTCTTTGGCAGACCATGGGATATTCAGTACAGTTCTCCCACAACACAACTAAAAGGTATTGATTCTTCTTCTGTCATCCTTATTCACTGTCCAATTTTCAGATGCTTATGAAGCAACTGAAAATACTATGGTTGAGTGCCCCTTAGTCTTTAAACTGACATCCTTGTTCTTTAGCACTTTGATAGAGATTCTTGACAGTATATTTTTGCCTGTGTAGAATGTCTGTTTTATTTCTTGGCTGCTGCTACTATGGATGCTGATTGTGGATCCAAGTAAAGTGAAATAATTGACAACTTCACTCTTTATCTATCATGATGCTGTTATGGGTCAGTGGTGAAATTTTTTTTTCTTGATTTTGAGGTGTAAACCATATTGAAGGCTGTAGCCTTTGAGCTTTGGCAAGGTCTGTCATCTGCATAAACCAGATTGTTGATGAGACTTCCCCCAACCCCGCTACCAAATTCTTCTTTATGTAGTCCAGCTTCTCAAATAATTCATTCAACATACAGATTGAATAGGCTGAAATAGCCCAGCTAGGGGAATGTTAGAGCAAAGGTTCAGTCCTGGTTTTCACCTGTTGTGTGTACAACCCTCACAGGTAGTCAGTGCTGGCTGGCAAAGTTGACAGCCAGCGACCACCAGTGAAATCCTCCATGAGGCTCACAGACATGATACCAACAGCAGTGGATCCACCACAAAAAACAACCCTGAGGCTGACAGCATGGATGGACCTGGAAGCCTGTCATTCTGTCACATGTAAGGTCAGCATGACTGTGATGCAACTAGCAACAATCACACTGTAACCATCTCCAAAGGTGACTGTGAGAACTAAGTGAGATGTTTCACATGCATGATTGGCCTCTTGCTTGGCATATGACAGATGTACAAGCTCTCATCATCTCAGTCACTGTCATTATATCCAGCATCCACAAAGTTTCCCCTCTCCTAGTCATCTTTGATAAAGGAAAGTCAGCTTAAAACTCAACAAAGGAAGGGCTCTTTTCCCTTTAACCCAACCAAAGCCCTATCCTATTCTGGAACACTCACGTGGTTGTATAAAGAGCTTCAGGATGAACAGGAGAGCCTATCCCATATAATCTTCACTAAAGATAATGAAATTATTGAAAGAAAACTAGGCTCAGTGATATGTTAGAAAATTTCTCTCCCTTTCTCTGTCTCTTTCTCCCCCTTTCCCTCCTCCACCACTCCCCCTCCTTCTCACCTCTGTCTTCTGTCCTCTCTCCTCTCTGTCTTTCTCTCTATCTCTCTGTGTGTGCTCTATATAGATTAAGGTTTCATAACAGCATTTGCACCTAATCTTAACCCTAACCAAATATTTTTTTTTCTCCCGGATTTCCAGGAGAGACAAGGTGGACAAAGCAAAGTCAGAGAAAGTGATGGAGACAGAGCCTTCCAGCAGGTGCCCATGTTGCATAGAAGCAGTAGATTCTATCTGCCTGCCCTACACAGGAACCTGAACATTATTCCTATGATTTCCACACAGGGGAAATTAATTTCTTTTTCAGTATTATGGCCCTAGCAATATCTCTGCATGACTTGATTGTTAATTTTAGTTGTCAGAATTGTTATTTCTCGCCAATTTTTTAAAAAGAAAGAAATTTATCTTAATGAATGCAAAACAAGAATACAAACTGGAGAGACTTAAACCATAAATTATGCTTCAGACTGCTAATGATTTCACTGTAGAATTATTTTCATACTTAAAAAAAATGAGTCTAGAAAGAGAAACTTTCTATTATCAGCAGCATTACAGAGACCTCCCTGCCCCATCCCACCCCCAGGACCTTCAATATCAGGGTGAGGAAACAGTGAGCCTTCTCTGACCAGACAGGTGAGCTCTGTGTTCACTGCTTCCTGTTGCGACTTCCAGCCAGAGGTGCTGTCATCATAGAGAGAACTATGGTGTCTGATAACAATATTGAATATACAATAAGTCAGAAGAATCAACAAATTGATTTTGGCAGATGTAGAGTAATGTCATGACAGATGGAGAAAAGATCACAATTCTCTGTGATTTAATTTTACTTGGATTTACAATCAATACTAACTGTAAGAGCCATAAACAAAACAAAACAAAACAAAAACCCAAAAACAAAAAAAACCAAAAAAACAAAAGATGTTCCTGGCGGTTTGCGCGAGCGCGCGACAGCGGCTTCCGTCCTGCTTAAGATGGTTGCGCCTGGGGTCCTTGGAAGTGACCACAGAGGGTGCTGCCGCCCTAGACAAGGTCGTGCCGCCCTGCTTGGGAGATCCGCTCCCAATCGCTGCAGCACCACCGTCGCTTAGCAGGGACTCCCAGGTCCGCCGGGGCCGGCAGAGGCCCTATGGACTCCTCCAGTTCGCCTAACTCTTGTTTATCTGTCGGCTCCACTGGTCCCAGCGCGGTCATACTTCTCTATTTGAAGGAACTCAAAAAGTGGGAGATTTTGAAGATATTTTAGAGAGGAGACATGTCAGTGACTTGAAGTATGCAATGAAATGGTTCACACCTCTTGTCTACAAGGGACTCACTCCTTGCAAGCCAAGTGATATTAAATGTAGTGTTCTCAATTCTGAAGAGATTCATTACATCATCAGAGAGCTTTCCAAGGAATCTAAATAATCCATCGATGTCCTCAAAGAAGAAGCTTGTAAAATCTTGGATGAAATGAGTCACAAACTATGCCTAGGAGTTATTAGATTTTTTTGTCTTCACCCTGAGCAAAATATTCAAACAAATGTTCTCGAAGGTGTGTGTAAATGAAGAAACTCCAACCTGCCATCCAGGAGCACCCGGTGGTTCTGCTGCCGAGTCACCGCAGCTACATTGACTTTCTGATGTTGTCTTTTATTTTATACAACTACAATCTGCCTCTGCCAGTCATAGCAGCAGGAAGGGACTTTCCGGGAATGGAAATGGTTGGTGAGCTTCTACGAATGTCAGGCGCCTTCTTCATGCGGCGTACCTTTGGTGGCAATAAGCTCTACTGGGCTGTATTCTCAGAGTATGTGAAGACCATATTACGGACGGGTTATGCTCCTGTTGAATTTTTCCTCGAAGGGACCAGAAGCCGCTCTGCGAAGACACTGACTCCTAAGTTTGGTCTTCTGAAGAGAAGTTTTTGATACCTACCTTGTTCCGATCAGTATCAGTTACGACAAGATGTTGGAAGAAACTCTTTATGCATATGAGCTGCTCGGGGTCCCTAAGCCTAAGGAATCTACAACAGGGTTGTTAAAAGCCAGGAAGATTCTTTCTGAAAATTTTGGAAATAATCCATGTGTACTTTGGAGACCCCATCTCACTTCGATCTCTGGCAGCTGGAAAGATGGACCGGAGCCCATAAAACTTGGTTCCAAGGTACATTCCTCAGAGACAATCAGAGAGCATGTATGCCTTTGTCACTGAAGTTGCCTTTAAGATACGGCTTCTGCAGATTGAAAACATGGTTCTGAGCCCATGGACCCTCATAGTTACGGTCCTGCTGCAGAACTTGCCATCCATGAGTTTTGATGCTCTGGTGACTTAGACCCTGTGGCTGAAGCTGTTGGCGCAGACCTTTGGAGGATTCCTCGCCTGGCCTGATAACAAGTCTGGTGACGAAGTTGTCCAGTCCAGCATCCTTCTGCACTCCAACATCGCGTCTCTTGGGAGGACGAGGTGGTCCTGAAGATGGTCTCCACAGAGTCAGAGGTGGTTGAAGGCCTGATGCTCTGGCACATCATGCTCCTCATGTGCTCGGCTTATAGGAACCAGCTGCTCAATGTTTTTGTACGTCCATCCTTAGTAGTTGTAGCCTTGCAGATGGCACGCGGGTGCAGGAAAGAGGATGTCTACAGTCACTTTTACTTCCTCTGCCATGTTTTCTCAGATGAGTTCATCTTCTTCCCAGGAAATGCACTAAATGACCCAGGAAGTAGTAAAAGAAAATGGAAGGCATATACTGAGTCATTGTATTGAAAGGAATTGGCAGATACAGAAGAATTTAATGAGATAACATATGAGCAAGAGCCTATGGTGATGAAGGAAGAAGTTCAAGCTGCTTTGAAGGAAATAGCAAAAAATTTAGGCCCCAGGAATAGATGGTATACCAATTGACATATTTCAGCGAACAGATGTTGCCCTGGATGTGCTCACCAAGTTGTGCCAAGAAATCTGGAAAGGAACCACTTGGCCAACTGACTGGAGGAGATCTATATTTGTTCCCATTCCAAAGAAGGGTGACCCACTGAGTGTGGAAACTACAGAACAATCTCATTGATTTCACATGCAAGCAAGATTCTACTGAAGATTATCCAAAAACGACTGGAATCCCAAAACCTATACTTGAACCAAGAGGCAGTTGTCAGGACAGAGCAGGTCAACACTGCATGGTTCAAAATTGGGACGGGTATATGCCAGGGATGTGTCCTATCCATACCTTTTCAACCTGTATGCAGAGCAGATTATCCAGGAGGCTGGGCTCTATGAGGGGAAGTGTGTCATCAAGATTGGTGGAAGATCTATTAACAATCTGCTTTATGCAGATGACACAACCCTGCTTTCTGTTTTCTATTTCATTTATTTCTGCTCTTGTTTTTATAATTTCAGTTTTTTTAAAGGGTGTTGGGTTTTCTTGCTGTTCTTTTTCAATTTGCTGGATATATTGGGTTCGAGAGTCAATAGTCT
>NW_006399991.1:1180393-1204981 GCF_000299155.1 Elephantulus edwardii | reverse complement strand
AACAGACACTTCACCAAAGAAGACATTCAGATGGCCAACAACCACATGAAGAAATGTTCAAAATCCCTAGCTCTAAGAGAGATGCAAATCAAAACAAGTAGGAGATATCATCTCACCCCAGTCAGAATAGCAAAATTTGACAGATCACCCATTTTTCTTAATGCATCTTAATTGCATGTTTGATCTCTGATTGTAAATTGTTGGTAGACATCTTCTATTTCCTCTTCTTTGGGTCTGGTTATTGGTGCATATATTTAAATGATGGTTGTATTCACTAGAATTCTTTGTATGTGTATGGTTATTATCCTGTCACTCACAACATTGTATTTCAAGGTGGATCTTGAAAAGACTTTTTTGACTATGAAAGCAACCCATTTTTTCTCACCTTTTCATCTCCAGCACAGTAGATCATATGATTGTCTGACTCAAAATGTCCCATGACAGTCCATCTAGTATGTCAATATTTGTTGTTGTTGTTGTTATGTGCCATCGAGTTGCTTGTGACTCATAGCGACCCTATGTACAAGAGCCCTAAACTCTGTTCTGTCCTGTGCCAATTGCACTGTCTCTGACACTCCCATCCTGATTAACCCAGTCACTGAATCAATCCACCTCATAGAGGGCCTTCCCCTCCTGTGCTGTCCCTCCACGCTCCCAAATATGATGTCCTTCTCCAAGGACCGGTCTCTCCTTACAATATGTCCAAAGTATGTTAGATGGAGCCTCAGAATCCTTGCCTCTAAGGAGCCACCAGGTTTAACCCTTTCCAGGATGAATTTGTTTGTTTTCCTAGCAGTCCATGGTACTCTCAATACTCTTCTCCAGCACCACAGCTCAAAGGCATCAATTCTCCTTCTACCCTCTCTGGTCATTTTCCAACTCTCTGATGCATAACAAGTGATTGCAAAGATCATGGCCTGTATCAGACGCACCTCAGTCTCCAGAGAGACACCATTGCTCTTCAGTACTTTGGAGATGTCCCTAACAGCAGACTTTCCCATGGCAATATGCCTTTTAATTTCCTGGCTACTAGTGTCAAGACTGTTGACTGTGGAGCCAAGCAAACTACAGCTGTGAACAATTTCTTTCTCATCATCACCCATCCTGATGCTGCCAGTTGGCCCAGTGGTGAGAATTTTTGTCTTCTTGACATTGAGCCTCAATCCATATTGGAGGCTGCAGTCCTTGACCCTCTGCAGCAAGTGCTCCATATCCTCCTCAGTTTCAGCCAGTAATCTGCGTAACACAGATTGTTGATGGATCTTCCACCAATCTTGACCCCACATTTCTCCTCATAGAGCCCAGCCTCCCGGATAATTTCTTCTGCCTACAGGTTGAAAATATTTATTAGGAAAGATAAATTTTCTGAGAAAGGACTTACAATAGAGATAGTAGCTTGCCATATGTTGTTGCTGTTATTATTGTTATATGATGTTGAGTCCCCTGTGACTCATGGCAACCCTATGTAGAACAGCCCTAAGCTCTGCTCTATCCCTTCTCAATCTTATTATTGCTGGCATGTCCAACCCCATTTCCCCAGTGATTGAATCAATGCATCTCATCAAGGGTATTCCTCTCCTGCTCTGTCCCTCCACCCTCCCAAGCATGTCATCTCTGTCCAAGAACTGACCTCGCCTTGCAACATGTCCTAAGTATGTCAGATGGAACTTCAGAATCCTTGTCTCCAAGGAGAAGCCTGGAGAACCCTCTCCAGGACAAACTTGTTTGTTCTTCTAGCAGTCCATGGTATATTCAATACTCTTCAACACCAGAACTCAAAGGCATCAACTGTCCTTCTATCATCCATAGTCATTGTCCAGCTCTCTGATGCATGGCAAGTAATGGCAAAGACCATGGCTTGTATAGGGTGCACCTTAGTCTCCAGACTGACATCGTTGCTCTTTAGTACTTTGGAGAGGTCTCTGACAGCAGACTTCCCAATGCAATTAATCTTTCAATTTTCTGGATGCTGGTACCAAGAGTGTTGACTGTAGATCCAAGCAAACTGAAGCTTTCAACAATCTCAACCTCTTCATCATCTATCATGATGCTGCCAATCTACCCATTGATGAGAATCTTTGTTTTCTTGATGTTGAGCTTCAATCCATATTGAAGGCTGCAATCCTTGACCTTCTGCAGCTAGCGCTTCAGGTTCTCCTCTATTTCAGCAAGCAGGGTTGTGTCATCTGCATAACACAGATTGTCAATGAGTCTACCTCCAATCTTGGTGCCACACTTCTCATAGAGCTCAACCTCCCGGATAATATGTTCTGAATATGGATTCAAAAGATATGAAGACAGGACACATCTCTGAACAACACCCTTCCCAATTTTGAGCCATGCAGTGTTTCTTGCTCTGTTCTGACCACTGCCTCTTGGTCCAGGTATAGATTTTGCATAAGTACGATGAAGTGTTCTGGGACCCCCATTCTTCTCAGAGTCAGCCACATTTTGTTGTGATCTACAGAGTCAAATGCCTTTGCATAGTCAATGAAACACAGATAAGACATTCCTCAGGTCCTCCCTGCTTTCAGACAAGATTCATCTGACATTAGCTATAATATCCCTCGTGCTACAGCCTCTTCTAAATCCAGGCTGTACTTCAGGCAATTCTCTGTTGATGTGCTGTTGTTCCAGTCATTTTTGTATAATCTTCAGCGAAATCTTGCTTGCATGTGATATCAATGATACTGTTCAATAACTTCCACACTCTGTAGGATCACCTTTTTTTTTGCAATGGGAACAAATATAGATCTATTCCACTCAATAGGCCAGGTGGATGTCTTCCAAATTTCTTGTCACAATTGGTGAGCACATCTGTTTGTTGAAATACGTCAATTGGTATGCTTTCAATGCCTGTGGCCTTGTTTTTTGCCCATTCTTTCAGAAAAGCTTGAACTTCTTCCTTCATCACCACAGGCTCTTGTTCATACATTGTTTCATGAATGCGTCCACCAATTCCTTTTGGTACAAAGACTGTGTACTCTTTTCATCTTCTTTTGATGCTTCCTGATCATTTAATATTCTGCCCAAAGCATCCTTAAATATTGTAAATCGAGGTTTGAATTTGTTCTTCAGTTCCTTGAGCTTAAGAAATGCTGAGCAAGTTTGGCCCTTTTGATTTTCTGACTCCAGCTCTTTGCACATTTCATTGTAAAACTGTACTTTGTCTTCCCGCGCTGCCCTCTGGAATCTTTTATTCAACTCCTTAATATCTTGATTTCTTTCCTTTCCTTTGGCTTCTTAGTGCTCTGGTGCAATATTTAGAGTTTCTTCTGACATTTATCTTGGTCTTTTCTACCTCCTGTTTTTGTAATGACCTTTTGCATGCTTCCTGGATAATATTCTATAGACTGAATCTATAGACTGAACATTTTAACTTGACAATTAATTAATAACATTATAAAGGAAAAACCAACAACTTTTGCAAACACAATAGAAACAACCTAACACTTAATAAAAATTTCGCATAATGTAAAGGTCACTATACATAGCAGGAGACTCAACGGCACATAAAAACAGTAACATACTATAGCAGGTTTGGAAGCAAGAGTGGCATCCACTTCCTAAATAACATGCTTTCGGAAACTATGAACTTTTATATATGTCTATAGTTGTACAGGGATATCAGGCCTTTTGTTCATAGGGTTGCTATGAGTCGTGCTCAACTCAAAGGCAATCAACAACAACAATATCAAGAAAGAAGCATATCACTTCAAACACTGTGAAAAAACAAATTAAGCCTCCTCCATAAAAAAAGAAACATCTTTCATCTGCTCCCTTCTGTAAAATGCTTGTCCATCAGATACTGTTCTAAATCTGAGCATTGACATTAAGACAGACTAGGAAGAAAGATTGGCCATCCACTTCTGAAATAAGAGGACTTCGAAAACCCGATGGGCAATACCGCATACTTAGATTAGTAGAGATGGCAACTGAGACTGAGCCCTCAAATATGGAAACACAAAAAAGGAGGAACAGTTGTAAGCAGACAATAGTGATTAGAAGTCGACAAGTACTGGAATCTGAAAACATGAATGTAGGAAAGTTGAACATTGTTAAGAAGGAAATGGAATGCATAAATATTGACATACTAGGTATTGGGGAAGTAAAATGGTTTGGCATGGGATATTTTGAATCAGATAATCATATGATCTATTCTGCCAGAGATGAAAAGGTGAGGGGAAATAGGGTTGCTTTCATAGTTAAAAAAGTCATTTCTAGGTTCATCTTGAAATAAAATGTTATGAGTGATGATATAATATCCATACACATACAGGAAGTCCAGTGAATACCACTATCATTCAAATATATGCACCAATAACTACAGCCACAGGGGAAAAACAGAAGATTTCTACCAAATTTTACAGTCAGAAATTGATCAAACATGCAATCAAGATGCATTAATAATAATGGGTGACTAGAATGCAAAAGTGGGGAACAGAGAAGAAGGATCCGTAGTAGGAAAACATGGACTTAGTGCCGGAAAAAAGCTGGTGATAGAAAGATAGAATTCTGTACATTCAATATTATATTGAAAACACTTTTTATAAGAAACAAAAATGCAGGCTATACACATGGATTTCACCTGATGGTAAGCATAGGAAACAAGTCTATTACATCTTGGAAAGAATCATTGGAGAAGCTCAATATTAGTGTGAAAAATGAGGCCAGGTGCTGATTGTTGGACACACCACCAACTACTCATATGCAAGTTCAAGCTAAAGTTAAAGAAAATTAAATAGAATCGACGGGAACCAAAATTTGACCTTGAGTCTATCCTTCTCAAAATTCAAAACTTTCTCAGGAACAGGTTTGAGGCCTTGAACACCAGTAAGCAAAGACCAAATAAGCTGTGGGAGGATATCAAGAATATCATCCAGGAAGAATGCAAAAGGTCAATGCAAAGACAGAAGAGGAAGTAAAGATCAAGAATAATGTCAGAAGAGACTCTGATGATTGTTCTAGAACACCAAGAAGCCAAAGAAAAGAGAAATTAAGAAGCTGAACAGAAATTTCAAAGAGCAGTGCAGCAAGGGAAGACAAAGTAAAATATTACAATGAAATGTGCAAAGAGCTTGTGTCAGAAAATCAAAGGGGCTGAACTCCCTCAGTATTCTTACGCTGAAGGAAATGAAGAACAAATTCAAGCCTCAAATTGCAATACTTAAGGGTGCTTTGGGCAGAATATTAAATGATACAGGAAGTGTTAAAAGAAGATGGAAGGAGGAATTGGTGCACACAGAAGAATTTCATGAAACAACATATGAGCAAGAGCCTGTGGTGATGAAAGAAGAAGTGCAAGCTGCTCTGAAAGAACAGGCAAAAAAGGAAAAACAAGGCTTCAGCAATTGATGGCACACCAATTGACACATTTCAACAAACATATGCTGTCCTCCAAGTAAACAGTGCAAACAGATGCACTCATCAAGCTGTGCCAAGAAATCTGGAGGACAACCACCTAGACAAATGACTGGAAGAAATCTGTATTTGTGCTCATTCAAAGAAAGATGACGAACAGAGTGAGGAATTTATCAAACAACACCATTAATATCACATGCAAGCAAGATTCAGCTGAAAATTATCCAAAAATGACTGGAGCAGCACATCTGTTGAGAACTGTCTGAAGTGCAGGCTGGATTTAGAAGAGGCCCTTGTACTAAGGATATAATAACTGATGTTAGATGGATCTTGGCTGAAAGCAGAGGGAACTGGAGGAATGTCTATCTGTGTTTCATTGACTATGCAAAGACATTTGACTGTGTGGATCACAACAACATGTGGCTAAATCTGAGAACAGGAACCTCGGAACATTTGATTGTGCATATGTGAAATCTATATTTGGACCAGGACCAGGAGACAGTCATCAGAACAGAACAAGGAGACACTGCATGGTTCAAAATCAGGAAGGCTGTACATCAGGGATGTATCCCATCTCCATACATTTTCAATCTATATGCTGAACAGATTATATGGGAGGCTGGGATATGAGGAAGAATGTGGCATCAGGATTGGAGGGAAAACTTATCAACAACCTGAGTTATGCAGATGACACAGCCTGCTTGCTGAAACTAAAGAGGACCTTCGAGTGCATGCTGCAGAAGGTCAAGGAGTGCAGCCTTCAATATGGATTGAAGCTCAACATCAAGAAAACAATAATTCTCACCACTGGGCCAATTGGTAGCATCAGGATAGATGGTGAAGAAATTGAGATTTTTTTCAACAGGCTTAGTTTGCTTGGCTCCACAATCAACACTCTTGGAACCAGCAACCGGGAAACCAAAGACAAATTGCATTGGGAAAATCTGCTCTCAGGGACCTCTCCAGAGTCCTGAAGAGCAATGATGTAAGTTTGGAGACTAAGATACAAATGTTTCAGGCCATAGTCTTTGCAGTTACTTGCTATGCATCAGAAACCCAGACAAGATTAGGAATGATAGAAGGAAAATTGTTGTCTTTGAGCTGTGGTGCTGAATATTGAATATACTATGGACTGCTAGGCGAACAATCAGATTTTTCCTGGAGAGGGTGGAACAAGGCTGTTCCTTGGAGGTAAGGATTCTGAGTCTTCATCTGACATACTGTGGGCATATTGCAAGGACAGACCTGTGTCCGGAAAGGGGTATCATTTTTGGAAGAGTGGAGTGACAACACAAGAGAAAAAGACCCTCAGTGAGACAGATTAATTTCATGACTAGCGTAATGATGGTAAGTGTGTCAGAGACAATAATGTTGACACAGGATATAGCAGGTTTCAAGGCTGTTCATAGGGTCACTATGAGTCACAAGTGACTCAATGGCACTTAACAACAACAATAACATGAATATCTCAGAATCAAGAAGGCAGATTATACATGTTGGTATAGAGACATTCAAACAGTTAGGAATGAAAGTACAAATGATGGAGGAAACAATGGAAGCCATAAATAAAGGGAATATCCTAGAGGTAGAGGACCAGAAGAAAAAAAATATTGATAAAGACTTATTTGAATAGTTACCAAAAAAAGATGCTAATCATAGATGAAACAATGGAAACCACTAAGAAAGCAAATGCTCCAAAGACACAAAGCCAGAAGAAATATATTGCACTGCATTGAAACAGATGAGGGAAAGAATGGTTTAAAAAGAATATATGATTAGGTATTATTCACATGGAAACAGTCCAGAATAAAAGGTGCATAGCATAGTGGACTGGGGGTTGGAGGAAAAGTGGAAATTATGCAACAATGAGAGAAATTTTTTAAAGAGAAAAGCAAACTTGGGCAGGAGTGGCGTTGGGAAGAAAATGTGCAACAGTGAATGAATAGAAATCCAAATTTTCTGTAAACTTTCATTAAACATATAAACAAAAAAAATAAAAAATTGAGAAAGAACTATATTGATGAGGATGAACTTGCACAAATATGAAAGAAAATGCAAAAGATGAAAGAAAATTAATACTATAATTAAAGGGGTAAAAGAACTTAAAAAAATCATCACAAGATAGAGTACTGCCAACACAGTATGAGAAATAAAAAAAGGCATGAAAATGCAATCCTAAATATTAAAACTGAAATGGCAGAGGTGTCCAACATGCTTGAAGGACAAAAAAGTAGAACAGAAGGATCAGAGAGTCAGTGAGCTGGAAGATACTGACTTCAACAGAAACGTACTAGAAGAAAAATCAGAGACAAGACATGAAAAATATGAATAAAACATTAGAATTTGTTTTCTTAGAAGTCCATGGTATGGTCAAGACTCTTCTCCAGCACCACAACTCGAAGGCATTGTTTCTTCTTCTGTCATCCTTAGTCATTGTCCAGGTTTCTGATACATAGCAAGTAATTGTGAACACCATGGGCAGGACAATGGGGTCACTTTCCTAGTTAAAAAGGCCATTTTTAGATCTAAATTGAAATACAATATTGTGAGTGATAGGATAATATTACTATTATTCAAATTTACACTGCAACAACCATAGCCTAAGAGGAATAAATAGATTATTTCTACCAACTGTTGTGGTCAGAAATCAATCGAACATGTAATGAAGATGCATTAGTAATTATGGGTGACAGGAATGCAGAAGTTGGGAACCAGGAAGAAGAAGTAGGTAGAAAATATGGACTTGGTGACAAAAATGAGGCTTGGAGTAGAATGATAGAATTCTGCACAATCAATGATTTATTCACAGCAAATAAATTTTATAAGAAACATAAACACCGAATATACACATGGATTTCACTTGGTGGTGTGCATGGGAATCAGATTGATTACATCTGTGAAAAGTTTTGTAGAAGTCCAATACCAGCAGTGAAAACTAGGCCAGGTGCTGATTGTGCAACAGACCATCAACTACTCATATGCAAGTTCAAATTAAAGCTAAAGATGATTAATTCATACCCACAGTAATAAAAATTTGTTCTTGAGTCAATCCCTCTTAAATTTAAAAACCAACTCAGGAACAGGTTTGAGGCACAAAATGATAGACCTGCAAAACACATAAAACAGCAGTTAAGAGAATTGAAGAAAGAAATAGACAGCATCACAATAGTAGTAAGAGATTTTAACACAACACTCTTGCCAAAAGATAGGTTAACTCAAAAGAAACTTAACAAAGATACAGAAGACCTAAACTACACAGTCATCCTACTTGACCTTGTGGATGTATTCCAAGCACTGCACCCAACTAAAACTCAGTTCAATTTCTTCTCAAGTGTACATGGTACATTTTCCAGAATTGATCGCATAATTGGGCGCAAAGCAAGCCTCAAGAAATTTACAAACAATAAAATAATACAAAGCATCTTCTCAAACCACAATGCCATAAAACTAGAAATTAACCAGAAGAGGATAAAGCTTATAAGGCCACCAACATGGAAGCTAAATAACACCCTGCTAGAACATGACTGGGTTATATAAGAAATAAAGTTCCTTGAAACAAATGATAATGAAAATAAAGCATCAAAACATCTGGGGTATAGCTAAGGCAGTCCTCAGAGGACAGTTCATAGCAACAGGCAAACATAAAAAAATGAAGAAAGAAGCAAATCTAACTCAACACCTTTATCAAATAGAAAAATAACAACTATCTAACCCAAAACTCTCTAGAAGAAAGGAAATTATAAGAACAAGAGCTGAAATCAGAGACATAGAAAGAAAAAAAAAAACCAACACAACCCAATTGAAGCCATCAATAAGGCACTGGTTTTTCAAAAGGGTCAGGAGTGTCATCCACTTCCTAAATAGCATTCCGCTATGAACTTTGATAAATGTCAACAGTTGTAAAGGGGCTTCAGGCCTTTTGTTCATAGGGCTTGACTGGAAGGAAATCAACAACAACAACAATAAAGTTGACAAATTATTGGCAACTTAACAAAGAAAAAAAATGAGAAGACACATAACTCAATTAAGGAATAATAGAGGTGGCATCACAACAGAACCAGAGGAAACTAAATCTTAATATTGGAATATCATGAAGTTATATTCTTATAAATTTGAAAACTTAGAGGAAATGGGCAAATTCCTTTAAACTGATGCCCTACCCAGATTGACCCAGTCAGATGTAGAGCAGGTGAACAGATCCATCACAAAAGAAGAAATCAAACAGGTCATAAAAAGACTGCTCACAAAAAAATAGTCCTAGCCCAGATGGCTTCAGAGTTGAATTCTACCAAACATTCAGAGAAGATTTATCACCAGTTCTACTTATTTCAAAAATAGAAAACAAAGGAACACTCTCAGAGATATTCTATGAATGAAGCATAACCCTAATGCCAAAACCAAAGATGTTGCCCAAATCCTAGACAATAGAATAGATGCCTTTGAGCTGTGGTGCTAGAGAAGAGTATTGAAGGGACCATGGACTGCTAGGAAAACAGATTCATCCTGGAAAGGGTCAAACCAGGCAGCTCCTTGGAGGCAAGGACTCTGAGGTTCTGTCTAACATACTTTGGACATGTTGTAAGGAGAGACCGGTCCTTGGAGAGGGACATCATGCTTGGCAGGGTGGAGGGACAGTGCAGGAGGAGAAGACCCTCGATGAAGTGGATTGATTCAGTGACTGGGGTAATCAAGATGGGTGTATTGGAGTCAGTGCGATTGGCACAAGACAGAGCAGAGTTAAGGGCTGTTGTACATAGGGTCGCTATGAGTCGCAAGAGACTCGACGGCACATAACAACAACTATATATATATTTATGTGTATATATAGTTTTATATGTATGTATATATATAGTTATATATATTTATATATATAAATTGACCACGACCAAGTGGGATTTAGAAGAAGTATTCAAGGATAGTTCAACATAGGAAAAAGCAATCAATGTAATTCAGCACCTTAACAAAGCAAATAAAAAGAACCATATGTTCCTAGCAATCGATGCAGAAAAGGCATTTGGCAAAATGCAACATTAGTTCCTGATTAAGACAGTGAAATTGGAATAGAAGGGAATCTCCTCAGCATAGTGAAAAGTATATATGCAAAACCAGAACCAATATAATTCTCAATGGAGAAAGACTAAAAACATTTTCTTTGTGAACAGGGTCTATTCAATATTGTATTGGAAGTACTTGCTAGGGTAATATGACAAGAGAAAGAAATAAAATACATCCCAATTGGCAAAGAGATGATTAAGTATGGGAAGCCAAATATCATACCAAATATTATATGATAAACCATATGCTTAATCAAGAATTGAAGGAATCACACAATTCTAAATTGAAATTTCTCTTCTGACAGATCATAGGAAATGAGCTGCTTCCTGCAGACAAGAAGCCACTGGGGTCCCCCTGTAGAGGGAGAGTTAATGCATGTGAAATACTTCCTTCCTGAGCTGACACTAGAGAAAAACTTGGCTTCATTTACAAGAGAATTCTCTTTATGATTTGCTTCCCCTGATTCTCAATAAATACACGGAGAGGTTTAGCTTGTAGCACTTTAGTTGATTCGAACTGCTGGCTCCATGTTTTTTACACTCTCTGTTTTATCTCATTCTTGGTGTTTTGTCTTGTTATTAATTACTAATATACTTTACCCTTGGTCTGCAACAGTTAAGCTGTCATTATATGCAGATAATATGGTAGTGTACACAGAAAACCCCAAGGACTCAACTAAAAAACCTGTTAGAGCTAGCAGACCAATCTAGATGAGTGGCAGGATACAAGATAAATATGTAAAAATCAATGAGATTCCTTTACAGTAACAAAGAGAACTCAGAGATGAAAACTAAGAAAGCAATACAGAAAAAAAAATTTAAAAAAGGAACTAAAAGGCATCCATCTTGGTAAAGAGATGGTTAAATTATCGCTATATGCAGATGATATGATACACAGAAAACCCCAAAGACTCAACAACAACAAGAAACCTGTTAGAGCTAGTATGCTAATTTAGTAGAGTTGGCAAGATATAAGATCTGTATCTAAAAATTAGTAAGATTCCTCTACAGTTACAAAGAGAACTTGGGGGTGGGGGTGGGGGGAAAAGACAAGAAAGCAACAATACCATTTGTAATTGCCAACCACAAATTGAGACACTTGGGAGCCAACGTAACTAGAGATACAAAAGATCTGTACAAAGAAAACTACAGAGCATTTCTACAAGACAGAATAAAAGACCTAAAAGAATGCAAAAATGTTTTCTATTCATGGATAGGTAGACTCAATATTGTGAAAATGACAATCTTACCAAAAGACATTGACATGTTCAATGCAATCCCCATACAGATATTAATTTCATTTTTCCAGGAAACCGAAACAAATTACTAAGTTTATTTGGAAAGGCAAAAGAGCCCAAATAAGCAAATCCCTTCTGAAAAGCAAAAATGGAGTGGGAGGCATATCACTCCTTGACCTCAAAGCCTACTACACAGCAGTAGTAACCAATACAGCATGGTACTAGTACAATTACAGGCACATAGACCAATGGAACAGAATTGAGAACCCAGAAATGGACCCATCTAGCTACAGTCAACTGAAATTAGACAAAGAAATAAAACTTATCAAATGGGGAAATGATAATCTCTTCAACAAACAGTGCTGGCAAATATGGAGTGCTGCTTGTAGAAAGCCGAAACAGGATCCATGTCTCACACCATACACGAAAACAACTCAAAAGTGGATCAGAAACCTGGGAGTAAAGCCCAAAACCATAAAGCACATAAGAGACAAACTAGGATCAAGCTTAGAAGACCTAGTCTATAATATAAAGAGACTGTCAAATCCAGGCATAAATGCACAATCGGAAGAAGATAAAATTGATGAATGGGATCCTCTAAAGATTAAATCTCTGTGCTCATTAAAAACTTTTCCAACAGGATAAAAAGAAAACCTAACAATAGGAAACAAACATTTGGCAATACCATCTCGGACAAAAGTCTCATAACGAATGTTTACAGAATACTACTGTGTCTCCAGAAACAAAAGACTGATACTCCAATTACAAAATTAGCAAGAAACATGGAGAGACTTTTCATAGAGAAGGATATTTGATGGCCAACAGACACATGAAGATTTGCTCAAAATCACAGGCAATAAGAGAGATGCAAATCAAAACCACAATGAGATGCCATCTTTTCCCAGTAGCAGTGACAAAGTTTAGCAGGGCAGCAAGTAATAAATGTTGGAGAGGATGTGTCAAGACATAAACTCTAATACATTGTTGGTGAGATTGTAAAATGGTACAGCCACTTCGAAAGGCAGTTTAACGTTTCCTAAAAAAAAGCTGAACACAGAAATTCCATATGCCCTTTTCATTTCACTGCTTGGAATATACCCAAAAAAATGAGAACTAAGGCACAAACAGGGATTTGTTCATAGCAACGTTATTCGTCAATGCAAAAACATGGGAACAGCCCAAATGTTCAACTACAATTTAATGGATTGAGAAAGTATGGTAAATTCATACAATGGAATACTATGTGGCATGCAGGAGCAATGATTTTGTAAATTACTACCTAACTTTGGAAAGACTGGAGAGAATTATGCTAAGTGAACTAACTCAGTCTCATAAAGACAATTACTGTAATGTTGTAAAGACCAGTATTATAGAATAAGTATGAAGGTCCAAGGAGGGGAGGGATGGGGGGGAGGTGATTAATCATTGAGTCGCACAATTTGATGGGTGAAGAGAAGGGTGGGTAAAGGAAAGGGGAAAGATCCCTTGTGAAAAATGATATATTCAAACTTTATAAATAAGCCAGTAAAAAATAATAAAAGAAAAGAAAGAAAATCTATCAAGTCTCAGTAATAAAAGAAAGATACGAGGGGTCTGTGGCATTTGAGCCATAACTCACTCATGTCCACCTCCCCACAGCAGGTAAACTCCACCTGGTGATGGGAAGTGAGTCCTAGGAGGGTGCAGTCAAGGAGCTGGGCTATCTTGTCCCTAGTTCTCAGTCTAGAACTGTGGTTTCACCCAAGGACAAGCAGGCAATGTTGATTCTCATTCTTCTCCATTGAAGAAGTTCTTTTCTGAGTGGACACGGCCAAGATGATTTCCTCCCATTCAGCTCCTACTCACAGGGCAGAACCAATACAACAGGCAGAGTAAATCAAGAACACTGGATTCTAAATGTCCCCATCCCAGCTTGCTAATGGGTAAGAATCTCCCCAGAAGAACAAGCTGAGAAGATCAGGAGCTGTGTCACAATCCAGAGTTCTGCTTGTAAAGCAGGAGTCGAAGGAAGTAAGGCCCTGCAAAAATGATCATAAAACAGAGCACTGAAATTCGGTCAACAGGAGGGACTTATCTGGAAAAGGAGATGGCTTGATAATGCCTATGAGTGCTGTGAAAAACAATGGGGACCTTGGTCGTGAGCAATTAATACTTTACCAGGATGTCCATTCTGCAAGAACTAAAGAGGTGAAAGAACTAAAGAACAATTTTAAGCTGCAAGTTACAACACTGAAGGCTGCTATGGGGAAAATATTGAATCATGGCAGAAGCATCAAAAGAAAATGAAAGTAATATTCAGAATAACTATACAAAAAAAATTGGAACCATTTTAGGAAGTAGCATATGATCAAGAACCAATGGTAATAAAGGAAGAAGTTCAAGTTGTGCTGAAGGCATTGTCAATAAAAAAGGCCCTAGAAACTGATGGAATGCCAATTGACGTGTTTCAAAAAACAGATGCACCCTTGGATGTGCTCATTAGCCTGTCCCAACAATTTGGAAGACAGCTACTTGCTCAACTGACTGGAAAAGATGCATATTTGTTGCTATCTTATTTTTTAAAAAGGTGATCCCAAAGAAAGTGGAAAATATCATTAGCATTATATGAAAGTAAAACCTTGCTTAAGATTACATGAAAAGGCTGTAGCAATACATTAACAGGGAATTTCCAAAAGTTCAAGATGGACTCAGAAAAGGCTTTGGCATGAGGAATATAAATGCTTGGCTGAAAGTAGAGAATACCAGAAGAATGTCATTTACTGTGCAAAAAAAAAATTTAACTATGTGGATCATAATAAATTATAGCTAGTACCGAGAAGAATGAGAGTACCAGAACACTTAATTATGCTTATGTGAAAACTATACATAAGCCGAGAAACAGATGTCAAACACCACAAGGAAATACTGCATTGTTTAAAATCAGGAGATGTGTGTGTCAGGGCCATGTACTTTCTCTGTACTCATTTAATCTGTACACTGTAGAAGAATCTGACAGAGAATGTGGTGTCAGGATTGGAATGACACATTAATAATCTGCATTATACAAATGACACAACCTTGACTGCAGAAAGAGAACTTGAAACACTTACTGAAGAAGGTCAAAGACTACAGCTTTCAATATGGATTACAACTCAGTATCAAGAAACAAAAATCATCACCACTGGACCAGCAGTCAATACCATGGAGGAAGGAGAAAACATTTTCAATGGTTTTATTTTAATTGTATCCACAACCAGAAACCTTTGGAAACAGCAGTCAAGGATCAAAAAATTGAGAAAAATTTGCTGTCAAGGACTTCTCTAGAGTGTCAAAAAAGCAAAGACGTTCATTTAAAGACAAAATTGTATCTGATCCGAGCCAGAATATTTCCAATTGCCTCCTAGGAAAACTAGGACAATGAACAAGAATCACAGAATTGATGCCTTTAAGTTGTGATGTTGAGGAAGAATACTGAATACCCCATAGACTGCCAAAACAGCAAACAAGTCTGTCCTGGAGGAAAAGCAACCAAGGTGCTTTGAGGTAAGCACAGTAACTCATGGTCACCCTACATTCAAGCTCTGACCACTGCCACCTATGGGTTTTCACAGGCTGGTTTTTGGAAATACTCACCAAGAGTCTCTTCCTAGTCCCACTTAGTTTAGAAGTTCTGCTAAAGTACACAAATCACCCAAACATGTGAGACTATTGGCTGATATGGAGTTCACTGGCCAGGGACTGAATCCTGGCTGCCCTCATGAAGACAAGAATTCATCCCTCTGCCGTCTGGTGGCTTAGTGGTAAGGAGTTGCACTGCCAACCTAAAGGCACTCAGTTTGTATTTACCATCTCCATAGGAGAAAGATGGGCAGTCTCAGTTCATGCGATTTATTGCACATTAACAACATCAAAGGAACATAGCAACAACAAAACCATCTACATTAGTCACTACTGTTATTATAAGCTATCATTTCAGAACTGATGCATAATTGACCTGCTAGCAGGTTTTTGGAGGCTGTGAATTACATGATAAGAGATTGCTCATTTTTCTTCCTGGGAGCAGCTGATGTATTTGAACCATCTGCCTCTCAGTTGGCAGCAAACTCCTTACCACTAAGTTAGCAGAGCTCCCTGTGTACTAACATTGTTGTTGGGTACCATCAAGTCAGATCTGACCCATAGTTGACCCTCTGGCAGGTTTTCTGAGGCAGTTAACCACATGAAAGGAGATTGCACATTCTTCTCAAGTGGAGCAGCTGGCAGATTTAAACTTCATGCCTTTGGGATTGCAGCACAGCTTCTTAACACTAGACCATCAGAACACCCTACATTAACTATTTGTTGGTGTTATTGTGTGCCATTGATTTGGAACTGACCCATAGCTGACCTTCTAGTGGGTTTTCAGAGGCAGTTAATCACATGAGAAGAGATTGCTCATCCTTTTCCTGTTGGTGGATTTGAATGGCGTGCTTTTGGGATTGCAACACAGGTTCTTACCACACAGAGCTCCATAGTCTTTAGAGAAATGCAAGTCAAAACCACAATGAGGTACCACTTACTAGCCATTAGCTTGGCTATAATAATAAAAAAAAAGACAATTACAAGTATTGGTGAGTAAGGGAAGAAATCTGGACCCCCATTCATACAAAACCTAATCTAGACCAAGAAACTGTTGTCCAAACAGAGCAAGAGAATAAGCATGGTTTCTCATCAGGGAAAGTCTATATCACAATTGTATTCTCTCTTCATATCTATTCAGTCTGTATGCTGAGCAAATTATTAGTGTGTCAGAAATGATGAGGCTAACACAAGATAGGAAAGAGTTCAGATCTGTTGTTCATAGAGTCACTATCAGTTGTACTCAACTCGACAGCACTTAACAATAACATTATTTTCAGAATAATCTAAAGTGACACTGTCACTCTAGGAAACAGTTTGGTAGTGTCTCAAAATATTAAGCATAGAGGTGGCTCACACATAGGTGGAAAATTAAAACCTAAATGAACACAAAACTTTACACATGATTTTTCACAGCAGCATTACCAACCATAACCAAAAGATGGAACAATGTGAAAAGTACAGTGTTTCTTTTGGAAGGTAAAAATTTTCCTAAAATTAGAATATAGTCATGAATGTACATTTTGGTGAATATACCAACACCCACTGAGCTGAACAATTTAAATGAGCAAATTTTATTGCTTGTAAGATATATTTTAATAAAATGGCTTAAAAGGCAACACATACAGGAAAAGGTAATTTTACGTTATCATGGGCTGTTAAATTTCTAAAATTATACAATTAGAAACATGTACCCTGAGGAGACGCTGCTATATTACATCATAGGGGAGTGGGAGTGTTTGTGTGTGTATATTCATGAGGCTATATGTGTAGTCATGTGTTAAATACAAAGAGTGCTTAGAGATTCTATAGAATTGAATGCAAAATAGCAATTAGAATGTCCCAGATGTCCGTTTTGATAATAAGACAGAAGACCTCCAGAATGTCAGACAAACCCGCATGAGAAAAGCTTGTGCAGAGCTGTTCTAAATTTAGCTGTGATGCTGGGCTAATTTGCTGAAAGAAAGCTTCTGGGCCGACATCTTTGGTTCCCACTGCAATTCTCCTTAGACAGACAGCTTCCGTCTCATAACTACAAATTTCCTTGTACTTATACATTATTCATAAGTTTTAAATGGCCACTTCTGTCACAATTTCCTCCCAGATACCAAAAACTTCCCTCAGGTTTTATTGTAATAAGAAACAGCAATTTCCTCTTGGTGAGGAAACCACGTAAGTCACTCACATTATACAAGATTCCTGCCTGTTCTCACTGCATGTTCAGAGGCTCGCTGCCAGTCAGTGAGAAAGCACAAGGATCTGAGGCTGGCAAAAACGAGAGTCAACATCCATGACATGTTTCTAACAAGGCAAAGAACCCAAAACAAACTGGACCAGATGTCCCCAAGATGATTCAAACCCATGGTGACCCACATGTGTCTGAGTAGAACTGGGCTCCACACAGCTGTCAACATCTGAGTTCTCTGAGTAGTTCCCCAGGCTTTTCCTCTGAGCAGCCTCTGTGTGAACTTGACTCTCCAACCTCTTGATCAACATGTTAACATTCTACATTGGCCAGGAGGTCCCAAGAAGGCAAACTGATCATGAGGACTTTAGTACCATGGACTGTGAGAATTTCTTCGCCGCCCTCCCCCCCCCCCCCGGGATTTTAGTGACTTTGCAAAGCAAATTAGTTTTCCATTGATAAGCCATCGACATCCGGTTTTATAACACCGATGACAATATGCAAAATACAGTTTCACTTTTCCTACTTCCTCCCTGTGATTCTTCTTTCCACTGATCCTCTACCCTACTCCTTCCTTCCTTTTGGGCTTTCTTCCTGAGCAAATGCTGCCCTTTTGGTCTTATTTAGTTGATTGCTGTAAATAATGAGTGTCTCCTTCTTGGTGTTACTGTTAATCTTATAGGCCTATCTATTTATTGTTTAACTGAAAGTTTAACCCAGAGATGACCTTTGTTCTAGGTTCAAAGGGTGAATAAGGAGCATACTCTAGAGGATTCCACTGTTCTCTATGGAACCAGTAAGCCATTTTCAGGGTATTGAGTTTTATTTCACATTTTCACTCACTCTATGCAGAACATTCTACCATGATCCTTTCTGTAGTGGTGAGCAGTGGTAGTTGGGCACCACCTTGTTCTTCTGTGAGAATCTTAGCAGTCTACAGTTCCATCTAGTCCCTGTTGGATGCTAAGAAGGCAGCAGGTGGGGAAATTCTGGTTATCATTGGGTCACCATGTATAAGTGTGTTTGAGATAAAGAAAGGAAATGGGAATTTATAAAGCAATTACTCCAGCCATTGTCCATCCATAAAATGATGGCAGTAATTCACATAATATATTTTTGAGAGTAGTATTAGTAAGACTAGATTTCTAGATGAAGACACAAAATTCTAGCAACATGAAATCGTGTGTCTGAGGTCCAAGAGGTCCATGGTGGAACTGGCTTGTCTCCTACCTATCCCATTCAGTCCCCAACCAGGTGATCTGATGGTAGCAGAAAACCCACTGGCCAATGACCCAGGGAGTGGCAGTTGTGTTTATGTTTAGAGATCATTGTCCCTAAAAGGAAGCAAAAGTCTGAAGTTGTATTGATTATAAAAAGCTTGGCTTAAAAAAAGAAGAGGGGAAAATATTTATTCTCTTTTTTTAAGAATACTCTTAATATTTATCAGCAGGTAAAGCCTTTGGAGAATCACTCATAGTAGTTGTTGTTATGTGTCACAGAGTAACCTGTGACTCATAGCGACCCTATTTAGCTCTGAAACCTGCCCTATCTTGAGCCAATCTTATAATCTCTGACTAATCTAATCCCATTGCTCCCAAAGAACTTGAGACAGTTTCAAAATCCTTGCCTCCAGAGAACAGCCCCGTTTCACTCTCTCCAGGACAGACCTGTATATCCACAATATGTTCAACACTCTTTTCCAGCACCACAACTCAAAGGTATAGATCCTTCATCTATTATCCTTCATTACTGTCCAGCTCTCTGATGCATAGTAAGTAATTGAGATGACCTGGATCGGGCACACCTTAGTCTTCATTGCACTTCAATATTTCTTTTTATAGTATTTATTTGTTGTTATTGTGTACTGTAGAGTTGGAACCAATCCATAGCTGACTCTATGGTGGGTTTTCAGAGGCAGTAAATTGCTCTGGAGAAGACTATCCATCCCTCTCCCACAAAGCAGCTAGTGGCCTTGAACCACATACCTTCGGGATTGCAGCACAGCTCTCTGCCACTAGACCACCAGAGCTCAGTATTTATTTAGTCAAATAATTTCATAAATTTTCTTCAAAAAAGCTTTAGGAATTCTATGGGCCTGTATTCAAGCCTTGAGTTGTAATGCTGAAGGATTCTATGAGCAAAATATCGAATCATGTAGAAAGCTTATCAAAAGATGATGGAAAGAACACATCATTCCTAAAACAAAAATAATTAATCAAAATTGAAATACTTCAGGAAGTAGCATATGATCAACAATCAAAGGCAATGAAGGGATAAACGTAAGCTACTGTGAAGGCATTGGCAAAAAATAAGTTCCCAGGAATTGATGGGATATCAGCTAACATAGTTAAAAAAACAGATGTAGCCCTTAACTGTGCTTACTAGTCCATGCCATGAAATTGGAACTACCTGGTCAACTGAATGGAAGATACATATGTACTCTCATTTCCAAAAAAGGAGATCCAAAAAAATGTTGAAATTATTGGATAATACCATTAATATCACATGCAAGTGAAATCTTGCTGAAGATTTTACAAAATTTCTAACAATACATTAACAGGGAACTGACAGAAATTCATGCTGACTTCAGAAGAGGCTGTGACACTAAGGATATCATTGCTGATGGCAGATGGAACTTGGCTGAAAGCAGAAGATACCAGAAAAATGTCTATCTGTGTTTTATCAACTAGGAAAAGGCATTTGATTCTGTGTGTTATAAAAAAAATATGGCTAACATTGGGAATCCCAGAATACTTAATAGCACTCATGACATAAAATCTATACCTAAACCAAGAAGCTGTTTTCCAAACAGAACAAGGAACACTTTTGATTTAAAATCAGGAAAGGTGTGCATAATGGCTGTACCATTTCTCCATACATATTCAATCTGTAGATGAGCAAGTCATTCAAGTAGCTGGACTATATTAAGAACAATGTGGCATTGAAGCTGGAGGCTGGCTCATCAATAACCTACATTATGAAGATGACATAACTTTGCTTCCTGAAAGTAAAGAAGACCTAAACCACTTACTACCAAAGATCGAAGACTATAAAATTAAAAATGGATTCTATTTCAGCATAAAAAAACCAAAGTCCTCACCACTAAACCAAAGGCAACGCCATGATGTTGTTGTTGTTGTTATATACCATCAAGTCGCTGCAACTCATAGTGACCCTATGTACAATATCTCTGAAGCCTGCCCTGTCCTGAACCAATCTCACTGACTCCAACACACCTACACCCAGTACATCTCATTCAGAGTCTTCCTCACCTGCATTGTCCCTCCACCGTTCCAAGCATGATGTCCTTCTCCAAGGACCAGTCCCTTCTGGCCACCTGATCAAAGTAAGTGAGATGGAGCATCAAAATCCTTTCCTCCAAGGAGAAACTTAGTTTCACCCTCTCCACAACGGAGCTATTTGTTTTCTTGGCAGTCCATGGTATGTTCAAAACTCTTCTCCAGTACCACAACTCAAAAGGAACAATTCTTCTATCATGCTTAGTTAATCATCCAGCTCTCTGATGCATAGCAAGTAATTGCAAATACCATGGCTTGGATCAGACACACCTTAGTCTCTAGATTGGCACCATTGCTCTTCAATACTCTAGAGAGCTCCCTAACAGCATATTTTCCCAATGCAATTCATCTTTTGATTTCCTGACTTCTGGAGGCAAGAGTATTGATTGTCAGAGCCATGCAATCTGTTATTGTTAACAACCTCAATCTCTTCTCCATTTATCCTGATACCATGAAACACCATGATAATGGAAAAAACTGAAGTTGTCCATAATTCAGTTTTCGCTTTGATCCACAATCAGCGCACAGGGTAACAGCAATCAAGAATTCTGAACATGTGTTGCATTAGGACCTCTCAAAAGCACTAAAAGCATGCATGTCCGCTTAAAGATAAGGTGTGCCTGATTTAAGCTAAGGTCTTTACAATTGGTTCATATGTGTTTGAAATGTGGGGTGGGGGGGAATAAGGATGACAGATGAAGAATCAATGCCTTTGGGGTGTGATGTTGGAGAAGAGTAGTGAATATTTCATCTATTGACAAATGAATAAACAAGTTTGTCTTGGAGGAAGTACAGCTAGAGTGCTTGTTGGAGGATGAAATTTTGTCTCAAATACTTTGGATGTGTTGTCCGGAGGAGCCAGTCCTCAGAAAATGACGTATTGAAAAAGTTGGAGAGTCCGAGAAAGAAAAGAAGACTCTCATCAAGATGGATTGATACAGTGACCGTGGCTCAAGTATGCCAGAGATGGTGAGGATGGCACAGGATAAAGAAAGGTTTAGATCTGTTGCTCATAGATTCACAATGAGTTGTGGGCAACTCAATGGCACCTACACCAACAAGAACATAAGATGAGAGGAGAGCTCTTATAGTTCATAGAAAGTCATGCTGCTAATTCAAAAGCCATTCCACTGTGGTAGTTTCACTCCACCAGCAGTTCCTCAAGAGAAAGATGGGCAATGCTGTGGGATTTGTAGTCTAGAAACCCTCTGGTATGAATTAGTGCCAACTCAACTGGGAAGAGATGAGATGGTGATAAAAGAAGGAGACCTAGGATATGTTGGCCTGCTAACTAAAACATCAGCGGTTCCAATCCATCCACCAGCAACTCTGGGGAAAAAAGATAAAGCATCAGTCCCCTCCCTAAGTTATACAGCTTCAGAAAACCAATGAAGGCTCTCCAGGATTTGAACATTCAGCCGGTGAGTATAAGAACAAGAAGGGGAGGTAAATAGATGCCTTCCACTACCAGGTAAGCAAGTAAGGTTACCTATTATAAAAAGAAACTTAATAAAGAGCAAACCTTGGGTATTATCCATAAGGATAATGCTGGGCCTTTATCCAAACTTGAAAGATAATATAGATTTTTTTAAAATTAATTTTAATGAAAGTTTACAGAGACTTAGGATTTCCATTCATTCACTGTTGCATTTTTCTCCCTGTCCCCACTCCCCAATTCACTTTTCTCTTTGAAAAGAAAAAGAAAAATTCTTTCATTGTTATACAATTTCTCCCCCCATTCTCACTCCACAGTGCAGTCTTCATTCTGGACTCCTGTCAGGAGAATAATACCTAATCATATATCCCCTTTAAACAGTTCTCTCCCTCATCTGTTTCAATGCAGTATACATTATTTATCCCCTCTTTCTCAGTCTTCCATCAACCCGATGTCAGTCCCATTTTACAACAGTGGCCCTATGCAATATTTGTCCAAATAGTGACTGAGATACTTCATTCACCATAATGTCCTCTAGGATCACCCATTTTGAACAATATTTCATGAGTTCCTTGTTTTTCTATGTAGCATAGTATTCCATTGTGTGAATATACCAGCGCTTCTCTATGCATTCGTTTGTTAATGGTCACTTGGGTTGTTTCCAACTCTTTCCTGTTGTGAACAAAGTCACAATAAACATGGGCGTGCATCTGCTTGAGTGGCAGTTATGGTTTCTTTAGGGTATTTTCCCAGTAGTGAAATTGCTGCATCAAATTATATTTCTATTTACAACATTTTGAAAAAGTGTCATACAACCTTTTATAGTGGTTGCACCATTTCATACTCCCACCAACAACAGTGAATAAGGGTTCCAGTTTCTCTTCACGCTCACCGGCATTTGATGTTTGCTGCTCTGTTAAATTTTGCTTTTCTCACTGTGATGAGATGATATCTTATAGTTGCTTAGACACTCAGATGCCCAACAAATACTTGAAGAAATGTTCAAAATCCCTAGCTCTAAGAGAGATGTAAATCAGATAATACAGATTTTTAAAGTAAGAGTAAACTAATCCCCAATCTTGAAGGATCAGCAATAGACTCTAGGCATTACATAACACTGAGAGTCCATGTGTCAGCACACCCACTTGGAGGGGTCACTGGAAATGGAGTGCCCCATCGGGATCCCAGACTGAGTCTCTTGTGCTTTGTTCTCATTGCAAGGTGGGAGAATGACCACAGAAGATAGAGAGACCAAAGAAGATAGAGAGACCAAGGGAGAGTGTCTTGTCCTCTGCATTGATACTTAGTGTTCTACAAAGTTTTTGATGTACTTTTTTTCCCCCTTGCAAGAGAGTTTATAGATGCTGTTTTTCTTATACTACATAAGGAATATTTGTTCGTTTTCAAAGTCAAATGTGGAGACGGGGTTCCGCCCGCCGCCAGATGGGCCGGGAAGAGACCTGGGAAGAACAACAGTCAGCCACCCACCGTGGAACTCCAGAGGAGCAAAGACCGTGAGACCCCAGAGGAGCGAAGACTACCTGCACACTGTGTAACCCCCCTGCAGCCCGCACCTATGTGACCCCCAACACACAGGGTGCTGCTGCATAAACCCCCAGCAGCGCCCAAGCCCCGCACCAACCCCTTGGTGATAGTGTCCAAGCCCTGCGCTCCTTATCCCCCTAGTCCCTTGCTTTCCTCCCCTTCCCCCGCCCCCCTTGCAGCTCCACAACCACACACCTCAGCCCCCACCACAGCTCTGTGACCTCAGGGCACAGCCGCGGATCCAGCCATCACCCGGAGCTATCAGCAGAGCTGTTGTGGAACTAACCTGGAAGGAGAAAGGCCAGTAGGATCTTATCTGTGTTTACTGGGGCATTGCTGATTACCTGGGAGAGCACCTAAGGGCGTGCCCACTGGTGGGGAATTTGGCCAAGCTCTCTTGGGCTACACCAACTGCCCAAAACGAGCCAGCCAGATGGCTTCTGTGAACTCTGTAGACCAGCCAGAGTCTAGGAGGTTGGTGGGAATTTGACCTTGACTTGATGGATCCTGTCGGATCCAGGACCCTGCTGGAGCAGGGGCTGTTGTGTGAGGGCACCTGCGTAAGTGCCACCAGGCAGGGAACACTGAGAAAATCATTGGGTAGGAAATGGACAGCAGGAATTTGAGTCAGGACGCCAGGAGGAGCACCTTAACCTGTTTTAGCGACAAGAGATTGCCCTAGCAGGCGCTGAACTGACATTTTTCTGAAGTCATAAAGTCAGAGTAACACACAAGTTCAGTAGCTGCCCATCTGATCTCAAGAGCATTGTCTTCAGATCAAGAGCACATACCAATGTCTCGAAGAAAGCAAACTATCCCACACAATATACAAGAGCAAAGCAAGATGTCACTCACAAAGGGCGACACAAGAGCA
>NW_006399991.1:1145118-1160105 GCF_000299155.1 Elephantulus edwardii | reverse complement strand
TCTCTCAGGGAGGAGTGATAAGGAATGACAAAAGACACACTGACAAAGGAGATTAATCAGAACTGGCTTTGACTAGCACTGTGGCAATTAGACAATTTAAACAGACATGGAGGGGGAAGAAGAACGAACTGGGGAGGAGGCTAGAGAAAACAGTGCAACAATGAATGAATGAGAACCCAAAATCTCTGTAAATGTTCATCAAAACTAATACAATTTAATAATAATTAAAAAAAAAGTCAAATGTGAATTTTACCTTCATTTTTTCATCCAAGAATTTGTGAAAGAAAATAAGGCACAAAGAAAGTAAATTTCTACTCCACATAGCAAGGGGAATCTCTTAAAACTCAGAACATGCTAGCACAGTCAATAATTTCACTTGCAGATTAGAAAACCGTCAGCCCAGATCATCTTTAATAAATGGTGGTAGGCTACCTGGCCAAGAAGCATAAACACCAGGACTCTTCGATACCATAACAGCATTTCTTAAGCAGAAACCTGCAAGACTTCTCAATAAGTAACAATATTCTCAGATCCACAGGCCAGGACTACTGGGAAAAGTCTGGGGCATTGCAGTGCCAAGCTTGTGCAAGTCATGAGGAATATCAGGAGAGAAACAAGCCAAATGAGCCAGAAAAAGGGCTTGGCCTATATTAGGAGCTAATAAATATTAACCAAGAACTGTGGAACAATTCAGGGGGATGACTCAGGGCCCAGGAAAGTGGAGAGAAACTTAGCCGACAACTGAGTTCTTCCACAAGACAAACTCCAGCCAAATCCTGGAAGATGGGTTCCAGAGGGATCTTAGGGTCAAATCCAAGTGCATGAGGAAGAATAATGCGACTCCCTGCACAAAGCCACAGAGAAGAGATCTCAGTGAAACTACTAGACACAATGACTAGACAGAAACTAGTCAGAAAACTGTATCCCTGTCCTATTCTTACACAAATGGCATCATGCATGCAGCAGTGTCTATTCCTTTTTTCATAAAAAAAGTCTTTGTGATTTTTTATATAAGTGCACACATCCCACTTCATTCTTTATAACAATCATACTGTATTCCATTATGTGAATTAACTATTTTTACTTAATCAATCTCTCATGATATATGTGTTCACAGGATTTTTTTAATGATAAATGCTGTTACCTGTTAGTATACATTTTCTTCTTGAACAGAAAGCATATTGCTTCTCTAAGTACATTTACAGAAAACAGATTTCTGGCATAAAGGAAATATGTGTTTTTATAAATATTAAAAATTAAGAGACTATTAAAACATTTTTGAAATTTTATACTGATTTATTTACAAAGTTTGAATACATTGTTTTTCATACAAGACCTTACCCATTTCCTTCCCCAACCACACACAACAAATTGTGTGATCCTATGAATAACAAACCCCCTCCCCTCCCATCCTGACCCCTCTACTTCTACCCTCCCGCCTTGGATCTTCATACTCATTCTACAGTAATGGTTTTATACAGTATTTGTCTTTATGGGACTGAGTTATTTCACTCAGCATAATCCTCTCCAGTCTTTCCCAAGGTAGGCAGTAATTTACAAAATCATTACTTCTACATATTGCATAGTGTTAAGTCAGGACAAAGGGGGCCAAAGAGAAGAATAAAGCATTCAGAATTCAAATGCTGATGGCCTTTTCTGCTGCTGATACGAAGAGCAAATGGCCTTGCCTGTCTGGCTGAGCTAGCAGGTGGATTGTGAATCAGAGTGGAATGTCCCTTCCTAAAGACTCTTATAAAAATCCTCTCCAATAAGTTCACAGTGTGACTTCCCCATTCTGCATCCTTAGAATGAGGAACTTCACCCAGGAGCTCCCCTATTCCCTCCTTTAATAAAGCTGCGTTAAGCTTTCTCTCATTCTCTCTCATTTCTTCCTTAAATAAGCTAACTTAACATATGATGCACAAAACCCGGGAGATGAGTGAAGGTGCTGCACCCTTGTCTTAAGGTGAGTGCTGGAATTCCTTACTCTCTCCCAAACCAGCTTGTGCAGTGTCGAGATGCTTGAACGGTAAAGTTTGGCCGCTCTCCTACTATGTGTGTATGCAGCTGCTGACCACATCTCTGCCCCTTTTGTCTTTCCAATCTGTATTCTCTCTCCCCTTTTCCTGGAGGCTCCTAAAGCTAGACCTAACTGATTTATTTCCAGGTGTATAAAGCCTTTATTCCTCAATTCCAAAGCTTTTAAGCTTTCCAGTCCAGACTGTGAACTCCTATGAGAACCCAGATCTGTTCCACTGGACTTCTGTCTGAACAGATCTACAAACTGCAGATCTGTGTCAGAAGGCCAACCAGAAATTCCAGGCATTTCTTTCAGGCTGTGATGGCTCTGAGGACGCTCAAGCTGTCTACAGCCTCTCTCTGCTCATAAGGGCTCCTGAAACTCCTGGTGTCCAGAGGACGCTATGAAACTCAACCACAGATCTGGGAACCATGAGTAGCCATTGTCTATCTAGGCTCTCAATAGATCGTCTCTTGAGCTGTGTTCTCTCAAATCTCTCACAGTTGAGTCTAGCTGAAGACCTCTGCCTCAAGAAACTGATACTTCTTCTGTAACCAAACAACCACAATATCAGATAAACGACTCTCAATGGTCTAAGAATAAAACCTTTAGTTCAGCATCTTGACACTTTCTGCCTGTGGACTTAAGGAAGCTTTCTTTTGTTTCACTCCCGTACCAATTTCTCTGTCCCCGCTTCCGCCTCCCCCTCCCCAGTGTCTCCTCCAAAGACCACCAAAATCGGCGCCAAAGCCGGATCTCTGTTCAAAAGCACTCCCTCCCTTTTCATCCTGACCAATCCAAACTCAGCCATTCTTATCCCACCTCTTACATTATCTGTTACCAGGGTTAAATGATTCTGCCAAGCTAAACCTCTTTGTTCTCCAGCTGCCCAGCCCTCTTCTATCCCAACCAATCCAGACTCAGACACTCTTATTCCACTCCTCCAACCGAGTCCCTCCTCTTCAAAAGTTACAAGTGTTAAAGTCCCTTTTGCATTAAAAAATACAAACCTCTAAAAAAATCTCTAAACTGCTGTAGACTCACTCACCTTTGATCCTACAAAGAACCTCTTAAAGCCTCTGTTTTCCTAACTCAGTCATATGCAAATATCACCTCACCACAGGAAGCCCTTTCCAATTCTCCGTCAGACGAAGCCCCTCCCCCATCTCACTCAGGGAAAATTCCCAGAGCAGAGGAAAATACCAAAGTAAACAGCAAGTTCACACTGTTGCCTACAGCATACAGGGGGAAAGCTAGAAACTACTTCCAAACACCTGGCAGGCCTTTAAAGTTCCAATGCCCAATAGGAACAAACAGAAAAAACTCATGCCTGACAGAAAGCAAATCTGCAAATATAACTGCCTTACAGTAGTGGTAACAGGTCAAAAGACATCTGCTCCTTACCTCTGGGTACTTGTTTCAAGTATGGCAAAGAAGGGCAGCAACTACCTTTAACTTGTTAGTTAAATTTGTATCTTCTAGGCTGTAACACTTCCATGATACATCTTCAAAGATATGAACATGTACGGCTAAGCACAATTGATAACAGTGCATCTAAATTCCAAAATCAATCTCCATAATAGTCTATGTGTTTCCTACTGCCAAAGGGGCCCTTTAGAGTAGTGAGAGAAGACCTTCACTCTGAAACCCACAGCGTCCCTTTTCAGCAGGAAGTAGCTAAGAGAATACGCCATCCCCTTTTCCTTATGAATCAGGGTGAAGTCTCTCTCAGGGAGGAGTGATAGGGAATGGCAAAGGACACACTGACAAAGGAGATTAATCAGATCTGGCTTTGACAAGCACTGTGGCAATTGGAAAATAAAACAGACATTCGGGAGGGGGGGAGAAGAAGAACGAACTGGGGAGGAGGGTGGAGAAAACAGTGCAACAATGAATGAATGAAAATCCAAGATCTCTGTAAATGTTCATTAAAACTAATAAAATTTAATAAAAAAAGAAGAAGGGCAGCAACTACACTAACGTTCACCCTCCAAACCAGAGCCTGATAACACAGCCTTTTCCTATCTATGGAACACTGAGCTATTAGAATACCGGCTCCTCTTTAGTGCCAAGCCCCTGGGGGAGTAGCCGATTCAGCAGACCCAGTTCCCACCCTGACTGATCTCTTGGGCCTTGCCAATGAACACAGAAGACACCCTCACCACTCCTGCTAAGCTCCCAAGGTAACCCTTCAGGTACCAGGTAAACCAGTTTCCTTTCTGGTTAACATGAGAGCTACCTGTTCAGTACTCCCTTCTTTCTTGAGTTCTGTTTTCCCTACCCAAGTCAGTAATAGGGATTGATAGCCTTCTCTCCAAGCCTCTTACCACTTAACTTCTCATTACACTCAACAAACAAATACTCATCCATTCTTTTCTAATTATCCCCACATGTCCAAATCTGCTGCTAAGCAGGAACTTCCTATCTAAAATTAAAACTGTGTTTCACTAAAAAGAAAACAAACCTAGTTCACCAGACCAGCCTTTAGTTCTATCTTTCTTAACACTTTTCCCCTCCAAGTCCCCTTCCATACTACCTTTATCACCAGGCATTGCCGACCTGTAATATAGTAGCTTTCCACCCCATCTGTAACCTCTCACTGTTTTTGTTACTCTAAAAAAACTCCTCCTCTTTTCCTGCTAGACCCCAATTCCCTGTCTCCACACAACACTGCAGAAGTTTAAAACCCAATATTACATGCTTACTTTCCAATAAACTTATTATCTCTAAATAAATGAATAATCTTTTGTTGTGCAGTCCCTCCTACTAACTTTCACAAACTCACTCTGCTCAACTTCTTAACTTCTTAGCCTCCAAAGGATATAGAATATCCTCTTCCAAAGCCCAACTGTCTTCTCCTCACAGTCACATATATCAGCTTTCAGTTAACTCTCAATTCTGGAAGTCTAACAGTCAATCGGCGCATAGCCATCAAAAGCCTTGAGCCTCCTCAAACTGCAAATCAAATCCTCTTTTCTCAACTTTATTGGTATCCTCAGACACTGGGTCCCCACTCTCTCTTTACTTGCAAAGCCTCTTTATGATGCAGCAAAGACCACCCCACAAAATCCCTTAAAGTCACCCTATACTCCAATACTTCCTTCTACAGTCCCTACCCCTTACTTTATCAAATTCCTCTAAACTTTTCCACTCATTCACTGATGAAAAATGAAGTATTGCTGTCAGTGTTTTAGTTCAACCTCTTGGAACCACCTTCACCCTCATTGCGTACGTATCTAAACAACTTGACATTATCACACAGAATAGCAACCTTGCTTATGAGCTCTAGCAGCTGCAGCTCTTCTCACTAAAGAAGCACTTAAACTCACCTTAAAAAGCCCCCTACAAGTCTTCTCAAGCCACAGACTTCAAGATCTACTTTCACATAGTTTTCTATCCTTAATTCCTCATGGGTAGATACAGGAACTCCACCTACTTTTCCTCAAAAACCCTGATATTTGCCTCTCTCAATCACCGTCCCTCAATCCAGCCACCCTACTCCTAGTAAACACCTCAACTTTTTACACCCACAGCTGTCCTGGAGTCCTTGAAGACATGAACTCCTTACTTCCCTCTATCTGACAAACCCATCCCAAATCCAGATCATACTCTATTTGTAGATGACAGCTCTTGTATGACCTCTGAAGGTCACCGTTAGGAAGCATATGCTGTAGTTTCCATTAGCAAGGTGTGGAAAGCTGCAAAACTTTCTGAGGGCACAACGTCACAAAAGGCCAAGCTTACTGCCCTAACAAGAGCCCTACATCTAGCTAAAGGATTGACTGTCAACATTTACACAGATTCTAAATATGCTTTTTCAATTGTTCATTGTCACACTGCAATCTGGTGTGAGCGAGGCTTTATAACAACACAAGGTTCATTCACCTATAGTTAATAGCAAGCTGATCACTCTCCTGTTAAAAGTCCTTCAACTTCCCAAGCAGGTCACTATCATACACTACAAAGGACATCAGTCAGATTCTTCCCTTATCAATAAGGGAAACAACAAAGCAGATCATGTATCAAAAACTTTAGCCTTGCAACCACCACAACAGCAACAGGCTACCCCCATCCTGTGTTTCACCATTCCAGATCTCCATACACACAGTACACTATAGAAGAAAAGCAGTCTCTCCTCCAGAGCAGAGGCTGCCTAACTCCCAGTGGATGGATCATGGTAAATGGCAAAGCAGCTTTGCCCCCCAAACAAGAAGCAGATATTATAACGCAGGTGCATCAGTCCCTACATATAGGAGCCAAAGCTCTTTTAAAATTTCTCCTTTGTTTTATTCCCTTTCCTTGACCCAGACAGATGGCTTACTTGTAAACTAGTGAATATTCAAGGAAATATTCGGCCTATACTCCCCACACACCAACTCTGAGGTCACATGCCTGGACAGGATTGGCAAGTTGATTTCTCACATATGCCAACCCCCCAAAAATATAGGTATCTTCTTTCTGGATGGGTTGAAGCCTTCCTCACCCAGCAAGAAACAACAGATAAAGTCACTGAAGCCCTACTCCAGCTGTCATCCCCAGGTTTGGCCTCCCTACCCCTATACAATCAGACAATTGTCCTAGCTTCATCTCCAAAGTCATCCTCTAGTTTAGGTATCTAGGCAAAGTAGAGCACATGAATGGACTCATTAAGTCCCATCTTACTAAGCTGAGTGTAGAGTTATTCAGTTCTTGGGTTGACTTACTTCCTATTTCCTTATCCCGTATCTGAACAATGCTTTGCTCACCATCCTTTCTAAACCCCTTCCAACTAATGTACAGCCAACTGCTTCTGTTAAACCATAATTTACTTGCAAAACCCCTTATTTTAGCAACATACCTTATCTCTCCCACCTTAAACAATTACTCTAAAAACACTCAGACTGCTGCATACCCAGACCCTCATCTAGGGGTCGAGACCGAGCCACTAAGGTCACTTCAAAAGTGTCGTTCTCATCAGACAGCAAGCACCCAGACCTCTCCAACCACACTAGAACAGACCTTATACGAATGTCCTGACCACTCCCACAGCTATTAAGGTCATAAGTAATTCCCATTAACACCACCTTTCTCAAGTCAAACATGCTCCCCTCACTGAGAGAATTTCCAACACCTCTTAAATAGTCCTAAAAAAAACAACAAAAAACAAACCAACAACAAAACCAAACTACCCTGCTTCACCCAGCACGCAAGCCCTACTAAAAACAAACAAAAAACTTCCACACAGCAGTCTACTCCAACCATATACCTCATTAGCTCAGCAGATTGCTCTTAACAAAGATACCAAACAACAATCACCATTGCAATATCACCTAAAGCAGTTTCATCCTATAAATGACCCTTTGTTTACTTCTTATATAACCAAATTAACTCATACCATAAAAAATACAAGTTTTCCATATTAGTCATATAAAATCCATAACATTTATAATATCAATGTTTTCTATTAAACAAAAACCCCCCTTCTATCTTTATATCTCAAACCCCTGTAATACCCAGTAGCAAGCTCAAGTTAAAGAAAAACTATGTCCTACTATATATAGTCCCTTGCCCTCTAGCACAATGCAGATAAGCAAAGAATACATTCTAGATGCCAATACCCAAGTGCACATCTCCAATGACATTCTGCAAGCTGAGTAGACAAGAATAGAACAAGTCTCTGGAGAGCCACAAACTACGCAGAAATTATCTAGAGCACCTTACTATTCCTCAACCAAAATAAAATGGTAACAAACCTTTCCCATTGTTTCCTGTGTGGTTCTTTACAACGACCTTTGCTAGCAGAAGTACCAATCAATTTCTCTAGACCACACTATACCAAAAGACCTCAAGCCATTCGATCAGCCCAAACTGAGTGTTCCACCATTCAAGGACACATTCCCTTCTGGGAAGCAGAGCCTGATAAGCAGACTAAGCTCTCTTGCATCTGACACCCTCTGTAATAGAGCATGAGAACTGTATACACAATGTTAGCATGAACCAGCACACTGTAGCAGAATCAGGATAACACTTTTAGTGTAATAAGACTCTATACAGTATTCAACCAGAAGCCTTCTCCCAAATTAACTCAAAAATCTATATATAGCTTAAAATTTTCTTTCTCTAAGACCACTTGATCATGCTAATGTGAAACCTGTACTTGGACCAAGAGGCAGTCATCAGAACAGAGCAAGGAAACACTGCATAGTTCAAAATTGTGAAGGGTGTATGCCAGGGATATGTCTTGTCTCCACATCTTTTCAACCTGTATGCAGAACAGATTATCCGGGAGGCTGGGCTCTATGAGGAGAAATGTGACGTCAGGATTGGTGGAAGATCTATCAACAATCTGTGTTATGCAGATGACACAACCCTGTTTGCTGAAACTGAGGAGAACCTGAAGCGCTTGCTGCAGAGGGTCAAGGACTGCAGCCTCCAATATGGATTGAGGCTCCATGTCAAGAAGACAAAGATTCTCACCACTGGGCCAATTGACAGCATCAGGATGGATGGTGAAGAGAATGAGATTGTTCACAGTTTTAGTTTGCTTGGCTCCACAGTCAACATTCTTGGCACCAGCAGCCAGGAAATTAAAAGATGAATTGCCATGGGGAAAGTCTGCTGTTAGGGACCTCTCCAAAGTACTGAAGAGCAATGGTGTCTCTCTGGAGACTAAGGTGTGTCTGATACAGGCCATGGTCTTTGCAATCACTTGTTATGCATCAGATAGACAATGACTAGGGAGGATAGAAGGAGAATTGATGCCTTTGAGCTGTGGTGCTGGAGAAGAGTATTGAGGGTATAAGAGTTGCTATCTTGCCACATCCTCTACAACATTTATTCTTGTTGTCCTGTTAAACTTTGCCACTGCTACTGAAGGGAGATGGTATCTCATTGTGGTTTTGATTTTCATTTCTTTTATTGCCAGTGATTTCCATGGGTCTGTTTGCCATTTGAGTATATTCTTCTGTGAAAATTCTTTCCATGTCTTTTGCCAATTTTGTAATTGGGTTATCAGAATTTTTATGTGGAGGCGAAGGAGTATTCTATAAACTTCGCTATGAGACTCTTAATCTTTAGAAGGTCACATTCATCAATTTTATCCTCTTCAGATTGTACATTTTTGCAAAGACCACGGCCTGTATCATAGTAGTCACACAATGGAATATTATGCTGCATTGAAAAACAAGGAACTCGTGAAATATTATAGAAAATGGATGACCTTCGAGGACATTATGGTGAGTGAAATATCTCAGTCACACAAGGACAAATATTGTATAGTGCCACTGTTGTAAAATGGGACTGACATCGTGGTTGAGGGAAGAGTGAGAAATAGGAGATAAATAATGTATACTGCATTGAAACAGATGAGGGAGAAAACTGTTTAAAACTGATAAATGATTGTTTGAAAAAAAACCTGATAAATGATTGTTTGTTGCTGTTGTTGATTGCCATTGAGTTGAGGATGACTCATAGCGACTCAATTCTGTCAATCGTTGCTTTATGTATCATTTAGTGCATAAATGTTGACCAAGGTCATGTCTTCTTGTTCTATTGTGCCTTTAATCAGTATGTAATGCCCTTCTTTATCTTTTCCCCCCCATTATTATTAACTTTAATGAACATTTACAGAGACTTTGGATTTCCATTCATTCATTATTGCGTTTTTCTCCCTGGCCACCCCTCCTCCTCAATTCGCTCTTCTCTTTGAAAAGTTAAAAAAAAAAATTAAAAATCTTTCAGTGTTATACAATCCCTTCTGCCAAGTCCACTCCAGTATGCAGCCTTTATTCTGCATTCATGTCATGGTAATAATACCTAATCCTATATCTCTAATAAATGTACAGAAAAGATGTTAATCATAGAAAAAAGCTCAGGTCTTTTGTGCAAAGCTTACTCTGAGTCATATTCGACTCAACAACACTTAACCACTGTTAAATGAGACTAGCTATGTTATATCTCAATGGTGGATTCATCTATCAACATAACTACTTATGTTATATCTTGGAGGAATATTCTTCCACTTTTAACATGACTCTTTGTCAATGAGCTATATGAGGTAACCTGAGTTTGCTATGATGCTGAAACTTGTGTCATGGAGATATAAAATACCAGAATCGTTTCCCATTGTGGACTACATTTGGTGGAGCTCCCAGTTGTAAAACAGGTTGGAAAGCAGGAGTGGCAACCACTTCCTAAACAACATGCCTCTGGAAACTCTTATGAACTTGGAGAAACAAAGATAGCTTTGGAAAGGTCTTTCGTTCATAGAGTCCCTATGAGTTGACCTCAACTCGATGGCAATCAACAACAACAGCAACAATCATTTATCAGTTTTAAACAGTTCTCTACCTCATCTGTTTCAATGCAGTATACATTATTTATCCCCTATTTCTCAGTCTCCCCTCAACCACGATGTCAGTCCTATTTTACAACGGTGGCACTACGCAATATTTGTCCTTGTGTAACTGAGATATTTCACTCACCATAATGTCCTTGAAGGTCATCCATTTTCTATAATATTTCATGAATTCCTTGTGTTTCAATGCAGCATAGTGTTCCATTGTGTGAATATACCAGAGTTTCTCCATTCATTTGTTGATAGGCACTTAGGTTGTTGCCAACTCTTTGCTATTGTGAACAAAGCTGCAATAAACATGGGTGGCAGTTATAGTTTCTTTAGAGTATATTCCCAGTAGTGAAAATGCTGGGTCAAATGGTATTTTCAATTTGCAACATTTTGAAAAAGTGCCATACAGCCGTCTATAATGGTTGCACCATTTTACAATCCCACCAACAGTGAATAAGGGTTCCAGTTTCTCCACAACCTTGCCAGCATTTGATGTTTATTGCTCTGTTAAATTTTACTATTCTTACTGGGATGAGATGATATCTCATAGTTGTTTTGATGTGCATCTCTCTTAGAGCTATATATTTTGAACATTTCTTCATGTGTTTATTTGCCTTCTGATTTTCAATAGGATTATTTACCTTATCATGTTGTGGTGCTCAATTATTTCATAAATTCTATCTATAAGTCTCTTGTCTGGCATACCAAATATTTTTTTCCTGGTCTGTGGCTCCCATTTGTACCCTGTTAGAGAAGTTTTTGGATGTGCATAGGGATTTTATTCTTAGAAAGTCCCATTCATCTATTTTAACTTCTTCTGATAGATTTTTAAGGATATTTGGAAGACAGTATATGTTGTGGATTCAGACTTCTAGAGTCCTTCCAAGCTTTTCTTTAATGAAGTTTTTAGTCCTTGGTTTTAGTCCTAAGTCCATGATCCATTTTGAGTCAGGTTTTGTGTATAGTATGAGGTGTGGATCTTGCTGGAGTTTTCTACAGAGAGTTTTCCAGTTTTGCCAACACCATTTGTTTTAAAGGATTTCCCCATTTAACTGATTTCATCTCCTTGTCAAAAATCAGTTGACCATAAGTAGATGGGCTGATTTCTGGATTCTCAATTCTATTCTATTAATCTATGTGGCTGTCATTGTACCAGTACCATGCTGTCTTGACAACCACTGCTGTGTAGAAGGATTTGCAATCAAAGAGTGAGATGTCTCCTACCTTGTTTCCCTTTTTAAGGAGTGCTTTGCTTACTCGGGACCTCTTTCTATTCCAAATGAAATTGGAGACTGCCTTTTCCATCTCATTGAAGAATACAGTTAGTATTTGTATTGGGTTTGCACTGAATGTGGAAATTGCCTTTGGTAGTAGTGTCATTTTCACAATATTGAGTCTTCCTATCCATGAGCAAGGAATATTCTTCCACATCACCAGGTCTCTTTTTGTTTCTTGTACTAATGTTTTGTAATGTTCTTTAAATAAATCCTGTGTGCTTCTAGTTAGATTTACTCCCAAGTTTTTAATTTTGTGATTAGCTATTGTGAAGGATATTGTTTTTCTCAGCTTCGGTTCTGTATTTTGTCACTGTAAAGAAATCCAATTGATTTTTGTATGTTGATCTTGTATCCTGCCACTTTGTTGATTTGGTCAACTATGTCCAGTAGTTTTCTTGCTGAGTCTTTAGGGTTTTCTAAATATACTCTCATATCATCTTCATAGAGAGATAATTTTACCTCCTCTTTGCCAATTTGGATACCTCTCATTTCCTTCTCTTGCCTTATTGCTATCGCTAAGAATTCCAATACAATATTGAATAGGAGAGGCAAATTTCTCAAAGGAAATGCCTTTAATCTCTATCCATTGAGGACAATGTTGGCTGTCAGACTTGTATATATACTTTTTAGTATGTTGAAGAAATTTCCCTCTAATCCTGTTTTGTTGAGTGTTTTAATCAAGAAAGAGTGTTGGATTTTTCAAAGGCCTTTTCCGCATCAATTGATAGGATAATGTGGTTCTTATTCTTTGCTTTTTTAATGGGATCAATTACATTGATTGCTTTTCTTATGTTGAAATGTCCTTGCATACCTGTTATGAATTCCACTTGGTCATAGTGAATTATTTTTTTGATGTACCGTTGGATCTATTCCCCAAGATTTTATTCAAGACTTTTCCATATATATTCATGAAAGAAATTGGCCTATAGTTTTCTATTTTGGTGGTGTCTTTACCTGGCATTGGTATCAAGGATATGTTTGCTTCATAGAATGAGTCTGGGAGAATTCTATCTTTTTCTATTTTCTGAAATACTTTATGTAGAATTGGTGACAGTTCTTCTCTAATTGTTTGATAAAATTCACTTTTAAACTGTCTTGTCCCGGGCATTTTTTGGCTAGAAATTGTTTCATTACCTTTTCAATTTCTTCTTATGTAATTGGTCTGTTCAAGTGTTCAGTTTCGGTTGGTGTCAGTTTAGGTAAAATTTTGCATTTCTAAGTATTTGTCCATTTTCTCTAGGTTTTCATATTTGTTTCAGTATAGTTTTTCCATAATATTCCATTATTGTTGTTGTTATGTGCCGTCGAGTTGCCTGCGACTCATAGTGACCCTATGTACAACAGCCCTAAACCCTGCTCTATCCTGCGCCAACAACTGTGGCTGACTCTGAGAAGAATGGGAATCCCAGAACACTTGATCGTGCTAATGCAAAACCTATACTTGGACCAAGAGGCAGTCGTCAGAATGGAGCAAGGAAACACTACATGGTTCAAACTTGCAAAGGGTGTACACCATGGATGTGTCCTGTCTCCATTCCTTTTCAACCTGTATGCTGACCAGATTATCCTGTATGCTGTATCCTGTATGCTGACCAGATTATCCAGGAGACTGAGCTGTATGAGGATAAATGTTGTGTCAGGATTGGTGGAAGATCTATCAACAACCTGCATTATGCAGATGACACAACCCTGTTTGCTGAAACTGAGGAGAACCTGAAGTGTGTGCTGCAGAGGGTCAAGGACTGAAGCCTTCAATATGGATTGAGGCTAAATGTCAAGAAGACAAAGATCCTTCCTCACCATTGGGCCAATTGGCAGCATCAGGATGGATGCTGAAGAGATTAAGTTTGTTCACAGCTTTAGTTTGCTTGGCTCCACAGTCAACACTTTGGGCACCAGCAGCAAGGAAATTAAAAGATGGATTGTGATGGGAAAGTCTGCTGATAGGGACCTCTCCAAAGTACTGAAGAGCAATGGTGTCTCTCTGGAGCCTAAGGTGAGTCTGATATCAGCCATGGTCTTTGCAATCACCTGTTATGTGTCAGATAGTTGGACAATGACTAGGGAGGATAGAAGGAGAATTGATGCCTTTGAGCTATGGTGCTAGAGAATAGTATTGAATGTACCATGGACTGCTAAAAAATGAAGAGATTGAACCTGGATAGGGTTAAACCAGGCTGCTCCTTGAAGGCAAGGATTCTGAGGTTTGTCTGATATACATTGGACAGGTTGTAAGGAGGTACTAGTCCTTGGAAAAGGACATCATGCTTGGGAGGTTGGAGGGACAGAGAAGTGGGGGGATACCCTCTATTAGGTGGATTGATTCAGTGTCTGGGGTAATCGGGATGGGTGTATCAGGGACAGAGCAACTGGCACAGGACCGAGCAGGGTTTAGGGCTCTTGTACATAGGTCTCTATGAGTTGCAAGCTGTTGCGGAATGTCAGGGAGGAAGCGAATGCCTTTGGCCAGGACGGGTTGCCTGAGCTCCAGACATATGCAAGCCTCCCACCGGCCTTTAATAAGGGGTAGAGAAAGTGCCCCTGTTTTTGGCTGTACTGGCTTGAGAAAGTTCGCCACCTGGGAAGACGGCTGCCAGGTCTTTTGAGCTGGGAGTGATCCACACGAGGCTGAGGTTCTCCTGACAAATCCACATGTCCCATGTCTGTATGCTCACCCTATCCTGTCTTCCTGTATATATAAGCGCAGTGCTTATCCTAATAAAGTTGAGCTGGATTGACTGTCTGTCTGGTCCTCTCTCGGAGTGGTGTCTCCATCATGCTTACTCCCATCCGGTTGTCGCTGTTAAGTTTCCGGTGGACTGACAATGATATATGCTGCCCCGAACAGCGACAAACCTGATGTAATATCGGGTGAATACTCTCTGTGCTCACGCCAGTCAAGTATTTGGGTGAGTACCCTTTGTGCATTCTCTTGTAAGGTATTGGGTGAGCATGCCTTTCTGTGCTCACTCCTGCCAAATATTGGGTGAGCACCCCTTTCTGTACTCACTCCCGTTGGGCAAAACCAGAGCTTTGGGGGCCTGACGTGCCCTGGTGTAGTTTCGAAGTCCTGGCGTAATTTGGAGGGGCTTTGGTAGGCTTAAAAAAACTTGACGCAGGTGGAAGGGAATAGGGCTGGGGTAGATCTTCGGGTAAGCACCCCTTGCCTTGGCGAAGGGCAAGGCAAAAATCTATCCTGTGTTTTCCTCTCTCTTCTTTCCATACTCACCTCTGTCAGGGAGCGAGGAACCTGACCCAGGCAAGTGCTTTCTTGCCTTTTTGTTGTTGTTGTTATGTGCCGTCGAGTTGTTTTCGACTCATAGCGACCCTATGCACAACAGCCCTAAACCCTGCTCTATCCTGC
>NW_006399991.1:1136579-1142608 GCF_000299155.1 Elephantulus edwardii | reverse complement strand
ACAAGCTGAGTCTGTCTTATTTGTTCTCCCTTACAGGTTACTTTTTGTTTCTCCCTTGCTGCTTTCAGGATTCTCTCCTTATCTTTGGTTCTGGCAAATTTAACTATGATATGCCTTGATGTTTTTCTTTTGGGGTCAAATCTATATGGTGTTCGCTGAGCTTCCTGTATACATATTCTCTCATTCTTCATTATCCCTGGGAAGTTTTCCTCTAGTAATTCTTCCACAACTTTTTCAGTGCCTTTACTTGCTTCTTCCTTTTCTGGGATTCCAATGATGCGCATGCTTTTTTTCTTGATGGTGTCCCACCTTATTCCTAGGTTTTCTTCTTTTTCCTTCTTTTTTGAGTCTGCTTTTTGTTCTAGCAGATCCTTGTTCACAATTTTGTCTTCAATTTCACTGATTCTGTGTTCTATCTCATCAACTCTGCTCATATGACCCTCTTGACAGCCTCTGAAACATTGGAGCTTATATTTTGAATGGTGGATTCTTGTTTTTCCAGTGCCGCTAATGCCTCATTTGTTTTCTCTGCAATGTTTTGCATTGTTTTTTTGAACTCCTCCTGGTCTTTGTTTCTAGTATCCTGTAATTCATCAAGTTTGTCTTTCAACCATTGGATATATCCAGTCACTCCTCTTTTAAATTCTGTGTCAGAAAGTTCCATGAGACTTTCTGGCTTCAGGGTATCCACTGCTACTGTGTCGACCTTTGTGTGTGACATCTTGCTTTGCTCTTGTGTATTGTGTGGGGTAGTTTGCTTTCTTCGAGTCATTGGTATGTGTTATTCATCTGAAGCCAATGCTCTTGAGATCAGATGGGCAGCTACTGAACTTGTGCATTTTTCTGACTTTCTGACTTCTGAAAAATGTCAGTTCAGCGCCTGGTAGGGCAATTTCTTGTTGCTAAGACAGGTCAAGGTGCTCCCATTTAAAGGCAAGTTGATTGCTCAGATGTGTAGGCACTGGTGTGGAGCCAAATGGGGTGAGGCAGGCAAAGGGTTTGGTGATTGCAAGGACAGGTCAAACACTTGGGGGACCTTGCTCAGACCTCTGCTGTATCAGTGTGCTCACGACTGGGGTCCTTACTCAAATTCCTGCTGTCTGTCATTTCCTACCCAGTGGTTTTCTTAGTGTTCCCTGCCTGCTGGCACTTACGCAGGTGTTCTCACACAACAGCCCCTGCTCCAGCAGGTTCCTAGATCCGACAGGATCCACCAAGTCAAGGTTAAATTCCCACTGACCCACTAGCCTCTGGCTGGTCTGCAGAATTCACAGAAGCCATCTGGCTGGTTTGTTTTGGGCAGTTGGTGTAGCCCAAGAGAGCTCGGCCAAATTCCCCACCAGTGGGCACACCCCTAGGTGCTCTCCCAGGTAATCAGCAATGCCCCAGTAAACACAGATAAGATCCTACCGGCCTTTCTCCTGCCAGGTTAGTTCCACAACAGGTTGGCTGATAGCTCCAGATGATGGCTGGATTCGCGGTGGTGGCCTGAGGTCACAGGGCTGTGGTGGGGGCTGAGGTGCGTGGTTGTGGAGCTGCAAGGGGGGGCGGGGGAAGGGGAGGAAAGCAAGGGACTAGGGGGCCTAAGGAGCACAGAGCTTGGACACTACCACCAAGAGGTGGGGGCAGGGCTTGTGCGTTGCTGAGGGTTTATGCAGCAGCACCCTGTGTGTTGGGGGTCACACAGGTGTGGGCTGCAGGGGAGGTCACCCAGTGGCGGCTAGTCTTCACTCCTCTGGGGTTTCACGGTCTTCACTCCTCTGGAGTTCCGCAGTGGGTGGCTGACTGTTGCTCTTCCCTGGTCTCTTCCTGGCCCATTGGGCAGTGGAGTAGCTGCGTCTTTAATAGGCAAAGGCCCTGCTTTTGGCTCAGCAGCACAGCAGGCTCAGGGCCGTCCACAATATTTCTATCTGGTCAGGTTATGTGGTATCAGAGCCTGGGATAGGATGCATACAGAAAAGGAAGAAGAAAAACTGTCAACTTTAAAACAAAAGGCCAGGGAGAAAAGTGCAACAATGAATAAATGGAAGTCCAAAATCTCTGTAAATGTTCATTAAAATTAATAAAAATTTTAAAACGCTCAATGAACCTTTAACAGACTTTGTAGAGAGGGTGGAGAAGAGTATCACTAGCAAAGTGGCCCACGCAGCAGCACGAAAGAAATTCATAAGGCACATGATATGGGATGGAATGACTCAGGAGTGCTGGAACACATGTGTATGTTCAAGAGACGGTACCATAGATGACTGGGTATTGGCCACGCAAGACTTAGGCAATATGTCGAGTCAGACTACTCTAATGGCTCAGGCCTTTGCTGAGTCCTACAGCAAAGCTCTCGAGGTGGAGTCTGTTTTCAATGCGCGAAGTCAGGGCATTGGAGTAAAGAATGTCACAGTAAAGCGAGTATGAGACCACCTGGACCGCCTCCCTCTCCATGTCCTAGGTGCCGGAGAGGGTATCATTGGAGAAGGGATTGCAAGTCTAGGTGCCATAAGCAAAATGTTCCTTTAAGCGAGATGGGGGACAGCTCCTAGCTCCACAACAAAGGGAGCCCCTAACACTATGGGTATCAGAGATTGAAGAGCATAAAAGCCTAAACACACCATGAAATTTTCTCAGAGAGCATGCAAGGGCTTAGTTGACTCGAGCTGATCGTACCATACTTAGGAAAGAGGAGGTCCCCAGTACCTGGGAACTTGAAACAGGCCCAGACTTAATGGGGGTAGGAGGCCTCACTGCCTCACTCCAGACAAAGCATCTGTCTTCTGGGTGGCCCCTGATGGTTGGTCGGGATATAGTCGTGTCTTGGTCTCATCTGGTCTTGCAGTGAATATCATTGGCTGAGACCTCTTGGATGCAATAGGGGCAGCCATACAGACAGCCCCTACATCATCGTCAGAGAGAAAGGAGGTCAGTTCAGAAGATTTTCCCAATTCTAACCGCAACTGTTGCATACGAAGCTCCTGTCCTAGAATGGATTAGTAATAATCCTATGTGGGTCGAACAGTGACCAATGACACAGGAGAAAATATCAGCTTTGGAGATGTTAGTTCAATAACAATTAGATGTGGGGCATATTTATGCAGACCAAAGGTAAAGTAATTTTATGCTTATTAATAATGAGACAGATAGCCAGGAATGAGATAGAGCAGAGAGCATGAAAAACAGGGATCCAGCAATTCTTGACTGAAGACCTCCATTCCAGCTTCCCTGTATCTTTATTGAAAATTATCAGGAAGTAAACCACAAAGATAATTCAATGCAGATGAAGCCAAGCTCTTTCTATTGAAAACCTTCCGCTTGACTCAGAAGGGAGGGGTTAGCAAAAGCAAGAATCCAGTAAACCCTTAAGGATTGCCTTAGTGCCTCAGGGTGAACTCTAGCTTGAATCTTGCCTCCCCCACATCCTGAAATAGCATTCAATTTATTACAAATATTTAGTATTGGTTACCCATATTTCCCCGCTTTTGTTTTTATCATAATTATGTTATCATCTAGACGAGCATCTTCTCTTCTTTGATTCATTCTTGCTTGTTTTTGTTCTCTCCATCCTTCGTACACAAACAAACAAATTAAACATAATAAACTCAAAGAAATACTTTCAAACCTCTCCATATGACCAGAACGGTTCAGGTTGAATATTCCTTGAGAGTCTGTTTCTAATGTTCTATTGCCACAGTCCTTGTCAAAACCAGTTCTGATTAATCTCTTTTGTCAGCTTGTCCTTTGACATTTCCTATCACTCCTCCCTGAGAGAGATTTCACTGATTCATTAGGAGATGGGGTGCTGCATTCTCTTAGCTACTTTCTGCTGAAAAAGGATGTCGTAGGTCTTAGGGTGAAGATCTTCTCTCACTACTCTAAAGGGTCCCTTTGGCAATAAGAAACATGTAGACTATTGCGGAGATTGATTTTGGAATTTAGATGCACTGTTATCAGTTGTGCTTAGGAACATAGGTTTGTATCCTTGGAGATGCATCTTGGAACTGTTGTAGCCTAGAAGACATGAATTTAACTAACGAGTTAAAAATACATGGGTCAAAAATTAAAAGCAAGAATATTCCAACTAGAGGTTCTAAAGTGGCACAAAACAAGTTACAGAAGGAAGATAGTTCTTAAAAGAAAAGGCTTATTGGCTGGCACTTTGCCGATTATAGTATAAAGGTTAGGAACCACAAGATGTAGAGGCACAACTATATCATTTATTGTTCTCAAGTCCTGGACCAGCTTATATTTACCATTGGATTGTTTTACAGCTAAGGAATCTACATGCAAGGCAGAGGGTGAGTAAAGAACTGCTTATGAAGTTTTCCATCAATTCCAACAACTAAGGAATAGTGAAAAGAGAGTGGACCTGAGAAGGCTTTTAGGACCAAATAATAGGCTCTTGTGTCCAGGAGAAAACTGATATATTTACCAGCAATAATAATGCTCACTCATGGCTCTCCTGGGAGGACCTGAATTGTTGAAGCGTCCTCCTTTGTTTCCAGCTGGGAGCTAGGGCCTATCAGTCCTGTCAGCCACGAGGACCTGATATGCGCCACCCTTGGCTAAGTGTCCTTCAGATCCACACTTAAAGCAAGTGAGTGGGAGCTTCCTCTCTACCTCCTTGTTTACCTGTCATGACACTGTCTACTGAAGTGGCCCAGCTTTCTACAGGGGAAGCAATTCTGACCTCCTTTATTACCTTTTGGTGGCATTGCTTATGAGTAAGACTTCCTTTTCCTGACACAGGACCTAAACTGGGAGCAATAGCTGCCCCAATAATTTTGGCCCTTCTCTGGTCTTTTCCCTCTAGATCCCAGTTGTTAAAAGAGGAATAAATGGAAGCAAATATATAACAAATAATTTTGAACAATATAATCTTTTATGTTTCAGGCTAGTAATATTATCAATATGATTGTACGAATAATTTCAATGCAGTTCCTATTTTTCATAAATGTTTTTGGTAAAAAAAATACTGTAAATGTGGATATTTCCACTATTCCTCCTCCATGCCATGATATAGTGTTATTAGCTTGAGCAGTTATAAATCCATTGCCTTCCTTACTCTAACTTAGATTTGTGTTGTTTCCATGTTGACAAGCAGAACCAGCAAGGCTCCAATGAATGAGTTTCCATAAGAAGTATTAATTAGAATTCACCTTTGCTCTTCTCAACATTGTTTCCTATGTATCCATACTCTAAGAAAGATAAAGGAAGCAACTGACAGGGAGGAATATCAGGAAGACGTGAAGTTGTTACTGGTATCTCCACAAAAACTATATCCTTGAAACATCTACTAGAGAGATACATTATTACCCAAAACTTTATAAAGCCAATGTATTAAGAGGTTCCTTATTTAACAGAACAGCACGCAACAAATGCTGGTGAGGTTGTGGAGAGACTGGAACCGTTATTCATTGTTGGTGGAAGTGTAAAATAGTGCAAGCACTGTGGAAAGCAGTGTGGCGCTTTCTCAACAAGTTGCAAATAGCCATATCATTTGGCCCAGCAATTCCACTATTGGGAATACACCCTAAAGAGACCATAACTGACATCCAAGCAGATATATGCACACCCATGTTTATCGCAGTTTTGTTCACAATAGGAAAAAGCTGGAAACAACCTAAGTGCCCATCAATAAATGAATAGATAGAGAAGCTGTGGTATATTCACACAATAGAATACCGTGCTGCATTGAAAAACAAGGAACTCATGCAGTATTATTCAAAAGGGGTGATCCTCGAGGACATTATGCTGAGTGAAATATCTCAGTCACAAAAGGACAAACACTGCATAGTGCCATTGCTGTAGAATGGGACTGACATCAAGCTTAAGGTAACAATGAGAAAAAGATGAATTATGTATACTGCATTGAAACCGATGAGGGAGAGAACAGTTTAAAAGCAATATATTTTAGGGCATTATGATTATCATAAGAGTCCGGAATGAAGGTTGCAGAGAGGAGTATACTCGGGGTGGGTGTCAGGGGGTACGGAGGGATTGTATACCAATGAAGGAATTTTTCTTTTACTTTTCAAAGAGAA
>NW_006399991.1:1119503-1136479 GCF_000299155.1 Elephantulus edwardii | reverse complement strand
GGGGTACGGAGGGATTGTATACCAATGAAGGAATTTTTCTTTTACTTTTCAAAGAGAAGAGCAAACTGGGGGTGGGAGGGTAGGGGGGGAGAGTGCAACAATGAATGAATGGAAATTCAAAACCTCTGTAAATGTTCATTGAAATTAATTTTTTAAAAAGAGAGAGAGAAAACAACAAACCACAAACTCTGCTCAAAAAGAAGGAAGGGCCAGCTCACAGATTGAGATGCTCTCATGAGAAGGCCACCACAGTGCATAGGTGCAAAGCCACCCTCACCACTGGGTGAGGCACCAACAGGAGTGAGGCCCAGGGCACCCTCCAGTCCTATCAACATCAGGATCAGGTCCCAGTGGGCTCTTCAGGCCTCAAGAGCTTTATCAAAAGGAAGTGCACAGTGTCAGTGGGAACGTTGGCCTCCAGGAAAGGCCACATGTTGTGATAACGTGCACTCTCTGAGTGACTCAGGTAACATGGGAGTCATAGGAAAAGGAAATTCTGTGCATGCTTGTACTGTGTCTCCCTCAGGGTTCTGAAAGCATTAACTTCTATTTTCAGTTACAGTTAGTGTTTGAAAACACAAGCAAAAACTTACTCGCACAGCTTCTAGAGAAGTGTGGTTTCTTATTGTTGTTTAAGTGTTGTGTTGAGTACCATGCACAGTGACCTATGAACAACAGATCTGAACCCTGCCATATCATGTGCCATCTTCATCATCTCTGATATTCTTTTTTTAGCAAATTAATAAATCATTTCAGTGTTTTGCTTTTTTAAAATTTATTTTTATTTTAGATTTGTTCCCATACAAAACTTGTATATATTGTGTTAACATTCATGCACATTGTATTTTACACCTTCCTTCATTCATCATTCCCATACACTGTGTTTTATAAAATTTGTCATAAAAAATTGTCATCATTGATCTATACCTACTATTACATCACCTTTTCAGGTCCCCACTGAATCTTTCCTAATTCCTTCACCCTGTAACTCCATTCACCAAACTCTACACCCCATGATTTCCCCACTCCCTCCCTCAACCCCGCTGCCTTCTCTCCTTTCTCCTTTGGACTTTTATACACATCTTACTAGTTATCATTCTATTTTTACAATAATGGTCTTTTACAGCACTTGTCCTTCTGAGATTGAGTTTGTTCACTCAGCATAATGCTCTCCAGTCTTCCCATGGTAAATAGTGTTTTTCTAAATCATTGCACCTGGTTGCTGCATCACGTACCATAGTTTCTCAATCCATTAGTTTATGGACTTCTGAACTATTTCCATTTTCTTTCTTTGTGAATAATGCTGCCTTGAACATTTCTGTTTCGGTTCTCGTTTTCTCAGAGTATATTCCAAGCAGTGGAATAGCTGGGTCATATTGAATTTCTATGTTCAGCTTTTTGATTAAACACCAAAATGCCTTCCAGAGTGGTTTCACCATTTTACAATCCCACCAACAGTGTTTGAGAGTTCCTATCTCACCTCATCCTCTCCAAAATTTATTGCTTGCTGTCCTGTTAAATTTTGCCACTGCTACTGGGGTGAGATGGTTTGGAGGTGATCATAGTTTTCATTTACATCTCACTCATTACCAGTGACCTGGAACATTTTTGTGTTGGCCATGTGAATGTCTTCCTCTGTGATAAGTCTTTCCATGTCTTTTGCCCATTTTGTAATTGGGATATCAGAGTTTGGGGTTTTTTCCCCCCCTTGTGGAGGCCATGTAGGATTCTATAAACTTTCATTATGAGGCCCTTGTCTGTGACAGTGTTACCAATTTTTCCCCCAGTAGGTTTTCTTTTCACTCTACTGGAAAAATTTTTTGATGCACACGGGTCTTTATCTCTAAAAGTTCCCTTAATTGGTGATATTCTTTCCTGGTTGTTTATTACTGGTTTTATACCATAGGTGTGGCCTTCTAAGTTTGGTTCTGTTTTGTCTCTTATGAGCTTTATGGCCTCTAGGTCTCTGATCTACCTTGAATTGATTTTTATGTAGTGTTAGATATGAATCATGCTTCCAGCAGGGAGAAGCTGAGTTTTGCCAAGACTATTTGGAGTTTGTTTTTGTAATTGTTGCTATTGTCTTATCCACTCAAAATAGCACCATTTGTTAAAGAGGTTGTCATTTTCCACTTGATAGGTTTTGTTTCCTTGTCAATTACTAGTTGACTAGACATAGATGGGTTAATTTCTGGGTTTTATATTCTGTTCCATTGGTCTGTGTACCTGTCATTAATTATACCAGTACCATCATGCTTTGATTATTACAACTGTATTGTAGGTTTTGAGATCAGGGAGTGTTATGTCTCCCGCTTCATTTTTGCTTTTCAGAAGTTCTTTGCCTATTCGAGGTCTCTTTCCTTTCCGAATAAACTAGCCAACTGCCTTTTCTATCTCTTTGAAAAATGAATTTTGTATCTGTATTGGGGTTGCATTGAACATGTAGATTTTAGTAGGATTGTCATTTTCACTATACTGAGTATACTGAGTTGCCTTTGCAACTAGGTTAGTGGGCAACAGCATGATAGATGGAGAAAGGATTGAAACTGTTAATGATTTAATCTTGCTTGGTTCCACAATCAACATGCTTGGTACCAGCAGTCAGAAGATCTCTCTAAAATACTAAAGAGTAGTAATGACAGTTTGAAGACTTAAATGTGCCTGGCTCAGGCCATAGTGTTTTCAATCACTTGCTATGCATCTGAGAGCTAGATGATGAATAAGGATGACAGAAGAAGAACTGATGCCTTTGAGTTGTGGTGTTAGAAAAGAATACTGAATATCTCATGTAGGGTCAAAAGAAAAAACAGGTATGTCTTGGAAAAGGTGCAGCCAGACTGCTTCTTGGAGGCAGGGATGATAAAGCCTCTTTTCTTATATTTGGACATGTTGCTAGGACAAAGATATGTTTGGAAGGGTGAGTCAGTAAATGAGAGGAAGATCTCCATTGACATGGTCCGACACAGTGAATGTAGCAATGAGTTCAAGTGTGTCAGAGATCATGAGAATGGCTCAGGATAAAATGGGATTTAGGTCTGTTGTTCATAGAGTTGCTATGAGTCATACTTAACTGAATGACACTTCACTACCACCACAGCAACCCATAACAGGGAACATTTTTCCATCTACTCAGGTCTCTTACTGTCTCTCACAGTAGTGTTCTGTAGGAATTCTCAATTAATCATGATGAACTAATTTTTTTTAAGACCTGATGGATGCTATTGGTAGGACTTTGTTAAGAATTTTTAAATTTGATTCTATTTTTGAATCTTTAACAATCAATATGTCTATATTCACAAGAAATATTGGTCTGTAGTTTTCCTTTTTGGTAATAACTTTGCCTGTTTTGGGAATTAGTGTTAAACTTGTTTCATAAAATTACTCTGACAGTGTTTCTTTTTTTCTGTTGTGTGTTGTTTGGTTGTTGGTTTTTTTTTAATATTTTAAGTAGAATTAGTAATAGTTCTTCTCTAAATGTTTGGTAGAATTCAGCCATGAAGCCATTTGGGCTGTGACTTGTTTTGGAGAGAAATCTTTTTATGATCTCCTTAATACCTTATTTTGTGATATTTTGCCCATATTAATCTGGGTAAGGTACGAGTTTCAAGGAGTAACTCATTTGTCCATTTCCTCCAGGTTTTCCAATTTATTAGAGTATAGCTTTTTATAATATTCTGATAGTATCTATTTAATTTAACCTGGCCTGTTGTGATAACAACACTATCCTTTCTTATTCGAATTATGTGCCTTCTCTTTCCTTTCTTTTGTTAAGTTTGCCAATGGTTTGTCTAGTTTATTGATTCTTTCAAAGTACCAGCCCCTAGATTTGTTGATCATTTTGCTTTTCTGTTTTCTATCTCATTTATTTCAGATTTTGTCCTTTTAATTTTCTTTCTTCTAGTGGCTGTAGGGTTACATTGTTGTTGTTCTTTCTATATTTGATGGAGGTGATTAATTTTGCTCCTTTCTTCCTTTTCTATATGTTGGTCTATTGCTTGAACTGCCCTTTGAGAACTGCCTTAGCTGCATCCCAGAGGTTTTAACATGTTGTATTTTCATTATAATTTTTCATTGTTTTGTTTCTAGCAGAGTGTTATTTAGCTTCCACATGGGTGTTTTTTTTAACTTTGCCCTCTTTTCACTAATTTCTAGTTTTATAGCAATGTGGTCTGAGAAGATACTTTGCATTATTGCAGTGTGTTTTAATTTGTTGGGGCTGCTTTTTATCCTATTATATAATCAGTTTTGGTGAAATGTACCATGTGTACTTGAGAAGAAAGTAAATTGACTTTTAGTTGGGTTCAGTACCCTGAATACGCCACAAGTTTGTGTTGGCTAATTGTATATTTAGATCTTCTGCATCTTTGTTATGTTTCTTTCTAGTTGATCTATCCTTTGGGAAGAGTGGTGTGTTAATGTCTCCTGCCTTTATTGTGGTGTTATATCTGTCTTCAAATCTGTTAGTTGTTGTACATATTCTGCAGGTCTATAATTTGGTGTGTAGATGTTGACCAAGGTTATGTCTTATTGATGTATTGTGCCTTTTATCCTCACATGGTGCTTCCCCTTATCTTTTATGGTGTTTTTCATCCTGAAGTGTATTTTAAGTATTTAAGATAAGTATTGTCACTCCTGCCTTTTTGTGTGTGTCATTTTTCCCCCCTACCCTTTAACTGTTAGCCTATCTTTTTCTTCATTTCTTAGATATGTCTTCTGTAGGCAACATATTGATAGGCTATTCTCTCTTAGTTGGTACACTTAAGCAGCTTATGTTAAGTGTAATTACTGACAGACCATATTTTATTGTTGTCACTTTGTTGTGTTTCTTTTTCTGTTTCTGGTTATTATGGTCCATCTACTTTCCTTTGGGGTCTCTCTATGAAAGACTTCTATTCGAATTTCTTATAAAGCTGGTCTTGTTTTCACAAATTCCTTGAGTTTCTTCAAATGAACTAATTTTTCTTTCCTATTTAATGGGCAGCTTTGCTGCATACAGAATCCTCAGCTGGCAGTTGTTTTCTTCAACTTCCTGTACATGCCATCCTATTGTCTTCTTGTTCAAATGGTTTCTGCTTGGAAATCAGAGCTTAACCTTATTGGTTTACCTTTGTAGATGACTCTTTCTTTTTCTCATGCTGCTTTTAGTATTAGTTTCTTATCTCTTATTTTGAGGAATTTAACTATGATAATATGTCTTGACTAGGGTGAATGATTTATCAACAATCTGAGTTATGTAGATGACACAACCCTGCTTGCTGAAACTGAAGAGGACCTGAAGCACCTGCTGCAGAGGGTCAAGGACTGCAGCCTCCAATATGGATTGAGGCTCAATGTCAAGAAGACAACGATTCTCACCACTGGACCAATTGGCAGCATCAGGATGGATGGTGAAGAGATTGAGATTGTTCACAGCTTTAGTTTGCTTGGCTCCACAGTCAACATTCTTGGCACCAATAGCCAAGAAATTAAAAGGCACATTGCCATAGGAAGGTCTGCTGTTAGGGACCTCTCCAAAGTTCTGAAGAGCAATGGTGTCTCTCTGGAGACTAAGGTGCATTTGATACAGGCCATGGTCTTCACAATCACTTGTTATGCATCAGAGAGTTGGAAAATGACCAAGGAGGATAGAAAAAGAATTGATACCTTTGAGCTGTGGTGCTGGAGAAGAGTATTGAGAGTACCATGGACTGCTAGGAAAACAAACAGATTTGTCCTGGAAAGGGTTAAACCGGGTGGCTCCTTGGAGGCAAGGATTCTGAGGCTCCGTCTAACATACTTTGGACATGTTGTGAGGAGAGACCGGTCCTTGGAGAGGGACATCATGCTTGGGAGGGTGGAGGGACAGCGCAGGAGGGGAAGGCCCTCTATGAGGTGGATTGATTCAGTGACTGGGATAATCGGGATGGGAGTGTCAGAGCCAGTACGATTGGCACAGGAAAGAGCAGAGTTTAGGGCTGTTGTACATAGGGTCACTATGAGTCGCAAGTGACTTGATGGCACATAACAACAACAACAGGGTGTGTCTGATACAGGCCATGGTCTTTGTAATCACTTGTTACACATCAGAGAGTTGGACAATAACTAAGGTGGATAGAAGGAGAATTGATGCCTTTGAGCTGTGGTGCTGGAGAAGAGTATTGAGGGTACCATGGACTGCTAAGAAAACAAAGAGATTCATCCTGGAGAGGGTTAAAACCACGCTGCTCTATGGAGGCAAAGATTCTGAAGCTTCGTCTAACGTCCTTCGGACATGTTGTAAGGAGGGACTGGTCCTTGGAGAGGGACATCATGGTTGGGAGTGTGGAGGGACAGCGCAGGAGAGGAAGGACCTCTATGAGGTGTATTGATTCAGTGACTGGGGTAATAAGGATGGGTGCATGAGAGACAGTGCAATTGGCACAGGACAGAGCAGAGTTTAGGGCTGTTGTACACCGGGTCACGATGAGTCACAAGTGACTCGACGGCACATAACAACAACAAAAATATGTCTTGATGTTTTTCTTTTGGAGTGTCATCTGTTTGGAGTTCACTGAGCCTCTTGAATGTGGATTTCCTTATTTCTCATAATGCCTGGGAAGTTTTCTTCTAGTACTTTTTTCACAAGTTTCTCAGTGCTTCCCCTGTCCCCTCATATTTTGGAATGCCCATCATATGTTTTTCCTTTTGATGTCATCTCACATGAGTCTAATGTTTTCTTCATTTTCCTTCATCTCTGCTTCTGTTCTTTTTTGTTGTTGTTGTTGGTTTCTCCATCATATTAGAAACTTCTGTCATTTCAGTCTTGATATTCTGGATTATATTTTCATGCAATTCTATTATTGGAAATAACAATACTGGAAGTATTGTGTTGGCTATACTCTCTCAGCCTTGTGAAGATTTTTAAACTTATTTTACCTTTAATTTTAATTCTTTCTTCCATCTTTTGCTATTTCTTATTAGTTGTTCATGGTCCTCTATGTCAATATATTTCTTTTGGTTCCCTGTCTCTAGGATATTAGCTTTATTTATAGCTTCCTTTCTTCCATCATTTGTACCTTCTTTAGTAGCTGTTCATATGACTCAACATCAATGTATTTATTTTGCCTCTCTGTCTCTTAGGGTATTCATTGAGTCTGCTATATGCTCTGCTTTTTAGGAGAAGGTTTATTTTGTTTTTTCACAATGTTTGAAGCTGCATTCTGCTTTCTTGACATTATGTGACATTTTCCTGGTATGTGTTAAGCCATTTCTATTATGTCTGCATAGGTTTTTGACAGTTATTTATCTTTGTGATGTTATTAATTAGTTATAGACTTAAAGTGTTCCCTTTGTGGAGGAGGCAACTTGCTATACCAGGAGTCCTTTCTGGTCCTGTGCAGTGGGAAAGCTCACCTTTTCTAAAGTTCTTCAACTTCTCTCTGGACTGTAGTAAAGCCTTGTGGGAATCTTGCCTGGGTTGTGCCTGTCTCTTCTAAAGTTTGTAATTGCCTTCAGTGGTGCACAGAGCAACCAGAGATCAACATCCTCTTGACTGCTGCACTCTATTGGGGTGGTGTTGGTGGGCAGAGTCAAGTACTCCTATACAGCTGCCCCCTTAGGTCTCAGGTAGCCTGGTCAAGAGCTCTCCTGCCTGCACCCACCTCTTCTAAAGTTTATAACTATTCTTGGTGATGCTGGTATGTAGTACAACTGGAGGCCAACTTCCCATTGGCTGCTGAACTCTCTATCCAGGGTGGGGCAAGGGGAACAGGGCCACACACCTCTATGTAGCTGCCCTCTCAGGTTTTCTGGTAAGAATCTCTATTGTCTGCCTCTGCATCTTCTAAAGTTTCTAATTGTCCTTGATGGTGCTGGTATGCAGAGAAGCCAGACAAAACTGCCCTGGCAGCTGCACTCTCTCTATCTGACATTAGGCCATTTCTAACATTCTTGAGCCCACTGTTACAGTCACTGTGCCAATTCACCTAACTGACGGGCTTCCTCTCTTTTAGTGACCTTCCCTCCAATCTTTCTCAGCATGATGCCCTTGTCCAAATACTGGTCCCTCCTACCATGCCCAATATATATGAGGCAAGGCTTTACAATTCTAGTCTTTAAGCAGTACCCTGGTTACTCTTTCTCCAAGACATACCTGTGTGTTTCATTTCTTATTGTTGTTGGCATGTGCTATCAAGTCACCATGGACAAAAAAAACATGTAAAAAAAATCAAGCCTTCTGCCATCGAGTTGATCCTGACTCAGAGAAGCCCTCCAAGGAGTCTCCAAGCCTGAAACACCTTGAGGGAGGAAATTGTTTCTCTTTCTCCTTTGGAATGACTGGTGGACTCAAACTTTTGAACTTGTGGTTAACAGACTGATACATTACATACTGTTGCACCACAACTCCTTCAAACATGGACAGTAATTTATAAATAGGTCTCGAAGGCAAACCTATGGAGCCCAGCAGAAAGAGATAGGTCCTGGACTTGCTTGTCACGAGAGACTCCAAAGTTGTTGGGCAGGTCAAAGCAGCCTGCACCTGATAGAGAGTGTCCACTACCACAGGGCAGAAGGTAGGCAGAGTCCTTCACCCCTACCCTAAGATTGACCCTCAAGGAGGCTGGAAGAAGTGTCTGTGTAACTTTACCTTCTGAGCTTGGCTACTATAACCCCTTAGAGTGAGCAGACAGCCAATCCAAGCCACTGATGCTGGCCATGCCAAAGCTAAGCGGGTCCCTGTGCAGCCAGCAACAATGCACATGTGGGCCCGCCCAACCAGCCACAGGAGCGGACACAGGTATGCTACAAGCCACTAACAGCCATAAGACTTGGAGAGGAAAATACTCCGGGTGGACTTCTGAGACTTTGCCACTTCCACTGGGGACTTTGTCTGCCTAGGATTGAAGAATGCTTTCCTAACAATGTGGTCATCCTTACATTGATCAACAAACAAACAAAATTTGCCATTGCATTGCCTCCAGCTCACAACATCCCCAAGCTTGTGGAGACAAGCCGCTCTGTGAGGTTTTCATGGCTAACTTTCCAGCAGCAGATCCCCAGCTTTTATTATGAGGCATCTCACAGCAGGTTCCAGTTACCAATCTTTCGGTGATTGGTGGAGCACTGAGTCTTTAGTGCCTCACCAGTGACCTTGTGCTTTCACTCTTACTCATTTAACTGTCATTTACTGTACACATGCAAAGTTCTACTTTGCACACTCATGTGAGGTGTGAGGCCAGAAGGTGACCTGACAGGTGGCTGTAGGGTGCTGTAAGAATTGAATGTATTAGCGCATGGGTATGATGGTAAAATTGATTGCCTCTATCATCTACATTAATGCCTGAGTCGCCATCCCTGAAGGAGGGGGACCCAGACTTCTGCTGCCCTTCTGCTAAAAAAAGCTCCTGGAGCCCTGTGCTAGAAGATGGCCAGTGTCCCTCTAATGCTATCCAGAAGCAGGATTCTCACCACCTATTTTCTGTGTGCACTGTGTCAGCTATTTCTCAAAAAGGACACCACCTTCACCACTTCCTACAATATCTGATCAGGCAGAACACTAGCTCTAAGCACTGTGACTGGTCTGCATCAGAGACCATGGAGGTCTTGTGAGCTGTCAGTGAATGCATAACCAGTCTGATGGTGGAAGTAGGAGAGCAAGACCCATGTGTAGCACACACATCTGCACAAGAAGCCTGCACCTTTTTATAAGGACAGAGAGTTTCTATAATGGTACATACACAGTAAGATGGAAAATTTATCTGTGGGCCTGATTACTCATACACACATTCATTCTGAGGTCTGCACTCTCAATCCTGCCTTAACCAGAGGCCCCTCACTCTCTCCCATTGCTGGGAGCCAGGCCACTTTCAGTGACACACAGAGGAGTTTAGTATCTTTCTGCCTTGCTCTGTCCTGCACGAGAGAGAGGAAGTGGAGCTCGTGGTTACAGCATTGGTCCAGCAGCCCATGTGAGGAACTCCTGGAGCCCAATTCTATCTAGTTCCACTGCTCACCCATTATGTGCTCTAAAGGGTGATGTAAATAGTACCAATAATCCCTTCCATGAAGATGTTAAATGGTGCCCTACTCAGCACTGACTCACAGCTGACCCTCCACTTGGTTGTGAAGGCTGTAAATCCATAGAAACTTCTCTTTCTCACACAAGGACACTGTTTGAACTACCAGAGGAACAGCTCTTTGGTTAGCAATGCAGCTTCATATAAACTATGCCACCTGAACTCTCTTGCTGTAGTAGTTGTGTTACATCAAGTTGTAACTGACCCATAGCTGACCATTAAGTATTCAGAAGCAGTTAACCGCACAAGAGGAGACACCCCATCTTTCTCCAATGGAGCAGCAAGTGGATTTGAACCACATCATAGCCAACGTTAGATGGATCTTGGCTGAAAGCAGAAAGTACCAGAGGAATGTCTATCTGGGTTTTAGTGACTATGAAAATGCATTTATATGTGTGGTTCACAACAAACTGTGGCTAACCTTGAGGAGAACAGGAATCCCAGAACACTTAATTGTGCTCATGAAAAACCCTATACTTGGACCAGAAAGCAGTAGTCAGAACAGAGCAGGGAAACAGTACATGGTTCTGGATCAGGAAAGGAGTGTATCAAGGATGCATCTTATCTCCATACCTTTTCAATCTATATGTAGAACAGATAATTTGGGAATCCGGAATTTAATAAGAGGAGGACTTGGAATCAGCATTGAAGGAAGATTCATCAATAATCTGTGTTGCGTAGATGATACAACCATACTTGCTGAAACTGAGGACATGAGGCATATGTTGCAGATGTCAAGGACTGTAGCCTTCAATATAGATTGAAGCTTAACATCAAGAAAACAAAGATTCTCACCACTAGGCCAATTGGCAGCATCATGATAGACAGAGAAGGGATTGTGATTGTTAACAACTTTAGCATACTTGGCTCTACAATCAACACTCTTGATCCCATAAGTCAGGAAATCAAAAGACAAATTGCATTGGGAAAGTCTTGTCAAGGATCTCTCTAGAGTGTTGAAGAGCAATGATGTCAGTCTGGAGATTAAGAAATATATGCCTAATCCAGGCCATAGTCTTCACAATTACTTATTATTCATCAGAGGAGCTGGACAATGACTAAGGATGATAGAAAAAGAATTGATGCCTTTGAGTTGTAGAGCTGGAGAAAATTGTTGAACATACCCTGGACTACCAGGAGAACAAACAAGTCTGTTCTAAAGAGGATTAAACAAGGGCTACTCCTTGGAGGGAAGGATTTTAAGGCTCTGTCTCACATACTTTGGGCCAGGAGGGACCAGTCCTTGGAGAGGGACATCATGCTGGGAAGGGTGAAGGGACGTGGAGGATAGGAAGACCCAGGATGAGATGAATAGACTCAGCGACTAGAGAAATGGGATTAGGTATGTTAGAGGTGATGAGATTGGCTCAGGACAGTGCAGAGTTCTGAGCTGTTGTACATAGGGTCACTATGAGTTGCAGGTGACTCAGTGACACATAACAACAACAGAAGCAACCTTTGCGTTGTCAGTACAATTCCTTACCATTAAGCCATCAGAGCTTTCTTAAGAGTAGTAATAAGGCAATGACTGTTGTCAGCTTATATCAAGTTACCACTTGACTCTTGGCGACCACATGCACAACTGAACGAAATACTGCTTGTTCTGTGGTCTCCACTTCATGGGCTGAAGAGCAGATCACTAGGATTCAGTGTTTTCTCTGGCTGACTTTTCAGTCATTAGGTCTTTTTCCTCACCAGCTTTAGCACGGAAACTTCCCTGAAACTTGTCCAGCATCATAGCCACATGCCTGATGCTGGCTGTGCATGAGAGGCAAGGGCTGAAATTGAAACCTGAAAATCAAATAGGTTAGCTGGTTGTCCTCTGAAAACCTACAGGAAGTGAGATTCCGGTAAGGAAGTATTAAAGTTGATATAGAAAAACATTTATGCAAAAGGAAATAAACGCCTTAGCTTTATTGCCAAATTGTGTTTCCATTCTCAACTGGCTGCCCTGATCAATGAACTGGATCCTGAACATTCCTGAACCTGAATAGTAATAAGTTATTTCCCTAATAAACCTGGTTATTTTGAGTTGGGTCAATGAGTTTTGTGTGGTCTGTGTTGTTGCTGTTGTTATTTGTCATAAAGTCATCTGCAACTCGTAGAGACCCTGTATACAACAGCCTTAAACCCTGCTCTGTCCTGTGCCACTCTCACGGTCTCTGACACACACAACCCACTACTATTACCACAGTCATTGAATTAATCCACCTCATAAAGGGTCTTCCCATCCTGCTCTGTACCCTCCCAAGCATGATATCCATCTCCAAGGACTGGTCCCTCCTTACAACATGTCCAACATATGTCAGATGAAGCTTCAGAATCCTTGCCTCCAAGGAGGAGCCTGGTTTAACCCTCTCAAGGTTGAACCTGTTCGTTTTCGTAGCAGTCCATGGTATACTCAATACTTTTCTCCAGCACCACAGCTCAAAGGCATCAATTCTCCTTCTATCCTCCCCAGTCATTGTCCAGCTCTCTGATGTATATAGGAAGTGATTGCAAAGACCATGGCCTGTATCAGGTGCACCTTAGTCTCCAGAATGACACCATTGCTCTTCAGTACTTTGGAGAGGTCCTTAACAGCACACTTTCTCATCACAATACATCTTTTCATTTCCTGGCTACTGGTGCCAAGAGTGTTGACTGTTGAGCCAAGTAAACTAAAGCTGTGAACAATCTCAATCTCTTCACCATTCATTCTGATGCTGCCAATTGGCCCCGTGTCTAGAATCTTTGTCTTCCTTTAAAATGACGTTTTTAACTGTACAGAAGAGTAGAAAGTGATGTGGGTCAGACTAGTGATGCCACAATTGGTGAAAGGGATGGAGAGAGGCGACACCTCAACTTCACCAGAAACATCTGGGGGCTGACGGTGATTTTTTGGAGGTGAGAAGAGGTTAGACAGTGTCTCCATGTGCCATCTTTATACCTCCTCTCCAGAGCAGCGCTTCATGGACCATCTCAGGGCACATATTTCTCCCCTGACCAGAGCCTTTTCAAGACAGAATCCTAATCTCATGTACACACAGGTTCACCAGCACCTCACACAATGCTTGGAACACAATTATCACTGACTGTGTGAGGAAGTAGCTGAAGGGATAAAGGGAGATATACACATCTGTTTAGAATTGTCTACTCAAAAGACTTTCCTTTCCACTCCACTTAAGTTATTTGATTAAAGCAGAGATATTTTTGTCCCTTTACTTCCCTCCATGCACACTTTCCTCTCCCTCACTTCCATCAAAGCAGTTTGTGGTCTCCATCATAACATTTGTACTTCCTCCTTTTCATGTCTTCATGAGTCACATCTTACTCCTGACTTCCTCTGGCCCCTTTGACCTTATCAGGCCCCTGGATTCTTTTTCACCCCTTGGCTTGTCCACCCTACCTCTGAGCTTGTGTCTTCATTCATGCATTTGTCTACTTATTAAGCTTTTCTTCCAGGAAACTCTCTTCTTCATCACCGCCTCCCCATTTTTTCATGTGATTTGAATCAACTTTATAGAGTAAATTGATTTTCTGTGCCCTATGAAGAGAAACCGGAGTAGTTTAAAGGCTTCAAGAACACTGCTGTGCAAGTATTTTTAGCTCCAATGACTTGTGAGCACATTTTCTTGGGAGTTCTTTGAGGTTTCTTTAAGATCCAATTTCTGCTACTTCCCTTCATCTGCCTCTTTACTACTAAAAGCGATATAAGTTAAGAGAAGGTAAGCTGTGCTTACAAGGGTCCCTGAGTATACTTGTTGCCCGCTCAAAGTATTGACACACTTAATGTGAATGGACTAAATGGACCAATTAAGAGAAAAAGAGTAGCAGAATGGATTAAAAAACAAAACAAAACAAAAAAACCAACTAAAAACCCAAAGCCTATCAATATACTTCCTACAAGAGATATATCTAAAAAATGAGGAGAAAGACTCAAAATCAAAGACTGGAAAAAAATATACAAAGCAAATAGCATCCACAAAAAAAGCAACAGTGGCAATACTAGTCTCTGATAAAATAGACTTCTGGATGATAATTACCACGAAAGATAAGGAAGGACATTATGAAATTATTAAAGATATCAAGAAGACATAACCTTGATCTATGCACCAAATAATAGACCTGCAAAATGTATAAAACTAAAGTTAATAGAATTGAAAAAAGATAGAGACAGCATCACAATAGCAGTAAGAGACTTCAATACACCACTATCACAAAAGAATAGGTCAACTCAAAGAAATTTGACTAAGATACAGAAAATCTAAACTATACAATCAGACAACTTGACTTCATGATGCATTCTGAGTACTACACCCAACAAAAACTCAGTTCATTTTATTCTCAAGTTTACAAGATACATTCTCCAGAATTGATCACATAGCAGGATACAAATCAAGCTTCCACAAATTCACAAACATTGTAATAATACAAAACATCTTCTCAGACCACAATGCCATAAAACTAGAAATTAACAATATGAGGGCAAAGTTTACAAAACCACCCATGTGGAAGCTAAATAGCAAAGGTGCACCCAATACAGGCCATGGTCTTCGCAATCACCTGTTATGCATCAGAGTGTTGGACAATGACCAAGGAGGATAGAAGGAGAATTGATGCCTTTGAGCTGTGGTGCTGGAGAAGAGTATTGAGAATACCATGGACTGCTAAGAGAATGAACAAGTTTGTCTTGGAGATGGTAAAGCCAGGCTGCTCCTTGGAGGCAAGGATTCTTCTGAAGCTTTGTCTGACATACCGTGGAGATGTTGCAAGGCGGGATCATTCCTTGGAGAGGGATATCATGCTTGGGAGGGTGGAGGGACAGTGTAGGAGAGGAAGACCCTTGATGAGATGGAATGATTCAGTCACGGGGGTAATGGGGCTAGGTGTGTCAGAGACAATGAGATTGGCACAGGATAGAGCAGGGTTTAGGCTGTTGTACATAAGGTCTCTATTAGTCACAGGCAACTCAATGGCACATAACAACAACAACAACAGACCACATATAGGTTATAAGAAAAATAAAGAATGGAATAAAAAAATTCCTTGAAACAAATGAAAATGAAAGCACAACATTACAAAACCTCTGGGATGCAGCTAAGGTAATCCTTGGTGGGCAGTTTATAGCAATAGGCACACATATAAGAAGAAAAAAGCAAAATTAATAGTCTAACTCCATACTTCCGTAAAATAGAAAAAGAACAATAATCTAATCCCACACCCTCAAGAAGAAAGGGAATCACAAAGACAAGAGTTGAAATCAATAAGATAGAAAATAGAAAAACAATTGAAACTATCAATAAGACAAAGAACTGGTTTTTCAGAAGAGTCAATAAAATTGATGAACCACTGGAAAACTTATCAAAAGGGGAAAAAAGACACAGATAACTCGATTAAGAAATGATTGAAGTGACATCACGACAGAACCAGATGAAATTAAGTCTATGATAGTGGAATATTAGAAAAAGCTATATTTTGCTGCCCTGGATGCACTCACCAGTTTATGCCAAGAAATCTGGAGAACAACTACTGGGCCAACTGACTTAAAGAGATCTGCATTTATTCCCATTCCAAACAGGGACCCAACAGAGTGTGGAAATTATAGACTAATATCACTAACATCACACGCAAGCAAGATCCTGGTCAAGATGATCCAGAAATGATTGGAACAGTACATCAGCAGAGAACTGCCACATGTGTAGGTTGGGTTTAGAAGGGGCTGTGGTACTAGAAACATCATACCCAACATCAGATAGATCTTCACTGAAAGCAGAGAGTAGAGCACCAGAAGAATGTCTGAGTTTCATTGTGAAAAAACATATGATTGTATGGATCACAACAAATTGTGGCTAACTTTAAGAAAAATGTGGATCCTAGTAAACTTGATTGTGCTCACCCAAAACCTATACTTGGACCAGGATGCAAAATTAAGAACAGAGCAGGGTAACACTGCATGGTTTATGATCAGAAAAGGTATGCATCAAGGATGCATCTTATCTCCATATCTTTTCAATCTATATGCAGAGAAGATCAGTCAGGAGACTGAACTTTGAAAGAAGGATTATAGCATCAGGATTGGAGGAAGACTCATCAAATACGTGGTATGCAGATGACACAATCTTACTTGCTGAAACTTAGGAAGACATAAGACATATGCTGCAGAAGGACAAGGCCTATAGTCATCAATATGGATTGAAGTTTAATATCAAGAAAACAAAAATTCTCACCACTAGTCCAACTGGCAGCTTCCTGATAGATACAGAAGAGATTGAGATTGTTGATGACTCCAGTTTACTTGATTGTTCAATCAACACTCTTGGTAGCATCAGTCAGGAGATCGAGACTAATTGCATTGGGAAAGTCTGCTATCATGGATCTCTCTGGAGTACTGAATAAAAATGATGTTAGTCTGGAGACTAAGGTGCACCTGATCCGGGCCATGGTCTTCACAATTACTTGCTTAGCACTAGAGCGCTGGACAATAACTAAGGATTATAGAATAAGGATACATGGCCTTAAGTTGGGGTGCTGGAGAACAGTGTTGAACATACCATATACTGTCAGGAGAACAAACAGATCTGTCCTGGAGAAGGTGAAATCAGGTGCTCTCTGGAGGCAAAGATTTTGAAGCTCTATCTCACACACTACAGGCACCTGGTCAGGAGGGACCAATACTTGGAGAAGGGTGTCATGCTTGGAAGTGTGGAGGGACAGCACAGGAGAGGAAGACCCAGGATGAGATGGAATGACTAAGTGACTGGAGAAATGTAATTAGGTGTGTTTGATATGATAAGATTGATGCAGGGTAGGACAGGCTTCAGAGCTAAACTACATAGAGTCACTATGAGACACCTTGATTGCACACAACAACAACAACAACATACTCTGATAAATTTGAAAACCTTTTTACAATCGGAGATTGATCGAACATGCAACCAAGATGCATTGATAATAATGGGT